>NC_133524.1:143757727-144060757 GCF_049354715.1 Callithrix jacchus
CTCTGTCCTCAAAGAATATTATAGTAGTTTATGTACAGATAAAAAATTTTATTATAGTATGCTTACAATTCACTACATTCTTTATCATATTATTACTTTTATTAAAGTTGTAATCTCCACACACATATTTGTTTACACTGTGAATTATTAGTGACTGATCAATAAAATTAAAAAAAAATGTCCTCTGTGTGGACCCCAAAAATTGGATACAGGTCTCAGGCAATTTAGAAAGTTATTTTAGCCAAGGGTGAGGATGCGCACCCATGACATGGCCTCAGGAGGTACTGGTGACATGTGCCCAAGGTGGTCCGAGCACAGCTTGGTTTTTATATTTTGGGAGACACCAGACATGGAGCAACATATGTAAGATCAACATTTCTTCAGTCTGTTCTGGAAAGTAGGGACAACTCAAAGCAAAAGTGGACCATCTCACAGTAAATAGGAGGCTTCCAGGTCACAGGTAGGTGACAAACAGACCATTGCATTTTTTGACTTACTGAATAACCCTTCCAAAGGAGGCAATCAGATACACATTTATCTCAGTGAGCAGAGGAATGATGATGAATAGATTGGGAGCCTGGTTTACCCTAAGCAGTTCCCAGCTTGAATTTTCTCTTAACTTAGTGATTTGGGGGCAGAGATATTTCCCGTTCACATCCATATCTATGTCTTCACCATTTTCTGGGTTTGTAATTCATTTGTGTAGATTCATGTTTCTGCCTGTTATTTTTTCTGCCTGAGAAAATGTGTTAACATGCTTGGTAATGCATTTCTACTGGGGTGAATAATTGAAACGTTATTTGTCTGAAAAAATTATCATGTCATTTTGTGTTTATTAGAGTGATAATTTTAAGCCCACTGAAAGAAATATTTCTCTCTTAAAATAGTTTTCTATTTTCTAACATAAACATTTGTTACAGTTTCTATCTCAGTGCTGAAATTCCTTATTTGCTCATCCGTGATGTCTACTTTTTCTAATAGTGATACGATTTGCATCTGTGTTCCCACCCACATCTCCTTTGAATTGTAATCCCCATTGTTGGAGGTGGAACCTGGTGGGAGGTGTTTAGATCATGGGAGTAGAATTCTCAGGAATGGTCTAGCACTATCCCTGTGGTGCTGTTCTAATTACCGTGAGTTCTATGAAAAGTGGTTGTTAAACAGTGTGTAGCACCTCCCTCATATCTTCATCCTATTCTGGCCATGTGAGGAGCTAGGTCCTCCCTCACCTCTTGAATATTTCAAAGTTAAATGAGGCCCTCCTTGCCATGCATCCTGTACAGCCTATATAACCGCAGCCATTTACAAATATCTAAAAATATGGAAGCTGCTTTTCCATGGATAGTAGGCAGAGGTTGAAAGAGTTTGGAGGGGTCATAGGAAGGCAGAAAGATGAAGGAAAAGTTGAAACTTCCTAAATACTTGTTTAATGGGTTGTCACTAGGTGGCTGATACTGATATGAACACTGAACACCAGGCTCAGGAGGTGTCAGATGGAAATGAGGAACTCACTGGGAAGTGGAGTAAAGGTCACCTTTGTTATACATTAGCAAAACTCTGGTGGCATTGTGGCTCTGCCCTAGGGATTTGGGAACTTTGAACTTGAGAGTGATGGTTTCGTGTTTCTAGTAGAAGAAATTCCTAAGCAGCACAGCATTCAAGATGGAGCCTGGTTGCTTCTAATAGCCCATGCTCATGTGTGTCAACAACAACAAAATGATGAAAACTGGCACTTATATTTAAAAGGAAAGCACTGTGTAAAGGTTTTGAAAATTTGCAGCCTGGCCACAGAAAACAAAATCCTGTTTTCTGGGGAGGAATTCAAGCCAGTTGCAGAAATCTGCTTAAGTAACGAGGAGCTGAATGTTAACATCCAAGACAATGGAGAAGTCTCAAAGGCATTTCAGAGACCTCTGCAGTAGCCCCTCCTTCCATCACAGGACATGAAGCCTAGGAGGGGAGAATGATTTCATGGGCGACACTCAGAGTCCCAGTGCCCTGTACAGTGTCTGGATACTGCTCCTCATACCCTGGCCAGTCCAGTGCCTCCAATACAGCTTCAGCTGCTGGTTCAGAAGCTACAAACCATGATCCTTGGTGGCTTCTACTTTGTGTTAAGCCCATGGGTATACAGAGAAAGAGTTGAGGCTTGGGAGCCTCAACCTAGATTTCTGAGGATGTATGGAGAAGCATGGATGTCCAAGCAGAATCCTGCTACAGGGGTGAAGTCCTAATGGAGAATGTTGACTAGGGCAGTGCAGAGGGGAAATATGGGTTTAGAGCACCAACACAGAGTCCACACTGGAGAACTTCCCAGTGGGGTTGTGAGAAGGCCACCATCCTCCAGACCCCAGAATAGGAGATCCACTGACAGCTTTTAATTGTGCCTGGAAAAGGCATAGGTACTCAGTGCCAGCCAACTGGGGACTGAACCCTGCAAAGTCACAGGGTTACAGCTGCCCAAGGCTTTGTGAGCCCACCACTTGCACCAGTGTGCCCTGGATGTGAAACATTGAATTGAAGGAGGTCATTTTGGAGCAATAAGATTCAATGACTTTCCTACTGGGTTTCAAACTTGCACAGGACCATTAGCCCCTTTATATTGGCTGATATATCCGGAGAATATACCCAATGCTTCTATCTCCATTGTATCTTAGAAGTAATTAACTTGTTTTTTATTTTATAGGCTGATAAGCAGAAGGGATTAGCCTTGTTCAGCTGAGACCTTGATTTGGGACTTTCGAGTTAATGCTTCAATAAGTTGCGACTTTGGGGGACTGCTGGGTTACATTTTGCAAAGTGAGAAGGATGTGAGATTTGGAAGGGGCAAGGGCAGAATTAGAAGGTTTGGATCTGTGTCCCTACCCAAATCTCAGGTTGCATTGTAATCCTCAATGTTGGAGGTAGGGCCTGGTAAGTTATTGGATCATAGAGGTGGAATTCTGGTGGAATTAAATCCTGGGAAAAACCACTATTTAAAGTCATATATTTTAGTAAATATGAGAGAAAGTATAAAAGCCTTAGAAAACATTTAAAATATTTAAAATGCTATAAAAACAAGTTAAATATGAATCAGTAAAGAATTGTATGATAGAATGAAAGACGGCACTGAAAATTATGTTTCAGAATTATTTACTAGGCTACTCAATGTTTTTATAAAATATCCATAATGCATTATTATTTGAAATTGTTTATAGAAGAGTGGTACAAAATTTTTGACCCCAACCTGAAACCTAAGTAAGTAGAAACACAGATAAATGTGTAGAAAGATCTACATCTAAATCTTATGAAATACTGTGTCCACATTGTGATCTTACTGGTATTATGGTATTATTTAATTACTGCTATTCATATGTTTCATACATTTTATGTGTTTTCCAAGTTGTTCTATAATACATAGGAATTAGACTCTTGGTCAGAATAAAAGACATATCAACAACAATTTATTTTTGTTTGACAGAATTCTGATATTAGAATAACTTGGAAAAGTGTATAATTTGTTTTCAGCAGTTATTTTTCCTTCTTTGAGCTCCCTATATCTATATAGAGTCAGCCTGTTCAGTTAGAGTTTTTGCCTTTCCATGTTCCTGACCCCTAACCATAATAAATGTTGATTTGTTTTAAATTATGAGGATAAACTAGACATTCACATTAACTGTGTGACAAAATTATACTATAGCAAGGAAGGTCCAGAATGAATACGTAACCATTAAACTAGGTTTATCCATCTGCTAGGACCACAACGCAGATCAAAACAGACTCATAACACACTGACAGAACTGACATCTTATTAAAAAATAAAGATGACTTTAAAAAGTGACTAGTAAACATCTTAGTGTACACAGGAGTACTAAATTATATGTAGTTACTTGATATATGTTATTTATCACATTAAATTACATGGCTTTTTAGTATTCTGTAGTTTGCCTTTTTTTTCTGAGTGATCTTATTTGAAGGCACATTTTAATTTTTTCAAAGTCTATCTTATCAACTTATATTTAATCAATTTTATTTTATATTTTGATGCCATATATAATAATTTAATGGTCAAAAATTTGTTTTTGCATAAAATTTGATAGTTTGACATTTTGGCCTAAGGTTGTGTTAATTTCTGTATCTGGTTTGAAATATGGATCACCATTTATATTTTTCATATGAATTTCACATTTCCCAGCATCTTGTTTAAATACTATTACTTCATTAGATTGACTTACAGCTTAGTTAAAATGAATTGAGGACATGTATGGATATTTCTGTTCTTCTATTCTATTTGGTCCATCCTTTCTTCAGAAGCACAGTACATTGGCTAATCTAGTTACACAGTAAATATAGAAAATAGAAGGGTAAATTCTCCAACTTTGTGATTCTCTTTCAGATGGCTTTGCATTTTCTAGTTTATTTGCCTTTTATATCAGCTTTAGAATCATCATGCTAATATCTGCAAATATTTTTCTGAGACATTGGTTGGAATTGTATGATCTCTATAGATCAATAGAACTTTATAAATCTATAGATTTCAATCCTTAAATATATAAATATAATACTCCTCTCCACTTACTTAGTAGTCATTTGATTTTCTGAGTGTATTTACACTCTTAGCATACAGATGTTTTTATTTTCTAATGGTATTATAAGGTATTGCTTCAAATTTAGTTGTTTACAACAACACAAATTTACTGTATTAGAGTCTAAAGGTCAGAAATGTAAATTAGGCTTATCTTGACTAAAATTAAGGCATTGGCAGGGCTTTGTTCTTTCCTGTGGATCTAGAGGAGAATCTACTTGATTGTGTATTTTAGATTCTCGTAGCTTTCTCCATTCTTCGGCTCATGGACTTTATCCCCACGTCTCGTCAACACTATTGCATTTTCCACTGCTTCTCTTATTCTAACCACCTTGCTCCTACTTATAAGTGCCCTTGTGATTACGTTGGGCTCACCTAGATAATCAGGTTAATCCAAATCTAAAAATACATAATTTAATCATACGTACTAGTTTCCTTGTATGATGAAATGCTGTATTTATGAGTTGAGGGGTTACTCTGTAAACACTGTTTGTGGTGGGGGTGGGGGTGGGGGTGGGGTTTTATTCTGCCTACCACAGAGATCTTGTAATTTTTCCATAGTTTCACCTAAATATTTTATGCTTAAATTATTTTACGTTTCTCTTAGCTTAATTTAGTCATAGTGTATAATATATACACACAAAACCTCGTGGTGTACACCTTAAATAGATACAATTTTTATATCATGTAAACCTTAATAAATGGAAAGAAAAGAGGCTAAATAATGCAGTATTTCACTAAAGGAAAAACCATAAACGCTGGTGAATATCCTACTCTTTTGGAGAAATCTTAAAAGGGATATGATAACAATTAAATTCTCTTATTTTTCATTTTAGGATACCACTTAAAGGTATGTCCATAAACATGCATTCACTACAATACAGTTTCAGAAATTATATACTAAAAAGAGTTATCACTTTGGAAAATTTTATGTATATACAGTATTTCCAACTGACAGACTTTTTTTGCTGTTCAGAATGCTGCCCTCCCCCCAGAAAACACAATATTTTATGTATTCTATTAGTACAGTTGTTTTCATCATGGGAAAGATATTTCAACTGATTGTTTTTTTACTTACAGACATTAATTGTCTTATACATATTCATACATTCTGAATCTAAAAAACAAAATGGACTAAAATCCTGCCTGCAACCAAACAGTAATTGTTTTTTATAGTTTCTCCCTTTTGGTGTATATACTGTAGCTTCTATTTCAGCTGGAATTGAAATTGTATTAAAAACTTACTATTTATAGCTTTTTTGCACAATTCCACAATATCTCACTTAATTAGATTAAGAGTTAAGAAGTGTCTCCACAAGCAAATGGGAAGAGAAGTCTAGGAGATACCTCTTGAGTGTCAACTCTATCATACCTTTCCAATCTTAAAATACATTCTGTTAAAAAGGAGAAAAAACAGGTAATGAAAAAGAGTGAAATATTACTGGGTGGACTATGCTTAACCATTTATTAATTGGTGATGTACAACTTTGAACGGATTTTAAAAGTCAGTGAGAAAATCTTTTAGTCTTTGAGAGAAAATGGTCACTGAATCAGCAATGAGAGGCTGGAGAGTCTCTCGGGAGCTCTAAAGGAGGAGCCTTGCAAATGATGACTAGTTGATAATTGAGAAAAGTTTAGAGAATTTGGGAATCTGGAGTAAAACCTCTCAGCTGACAAAAATGGCTGTGGCCTCGATACAATGTCTTTCTCATTTAAGCGAAGCCTCATTTGGCAAAAATAGATAAATTCTTGAAGAACCTGAGTGGATGTGTTTTCTCAGGAGTCCACTGTTCCTATGTATAGTCTCCTAGAAGGCACAAAAAGTTCCTTGAAGTAGCCCCGCACTGAAGAGAGGGTGCACAGGATCCAAAACAGGCATCGCTGTGCTTGCTGCTATAGCCCCATCCCCAGGGACACCACCTGCGCAGTACATGCTGTACATTACTCTTCTCAAGAAGGTGACGTTCATGATTTAGTCCACATGAATGACACCTCCCTGCGAAGGGCACTGCACGCTGGATGGCTGAATGTGGCATCCCAGACCAAATGGTCCCCATTCATGCAGCTTTTATTCGAGTCCCTATAGGTGTATGCCTTTGCATGGCCACCAAAATGTATGCCAAGAAACTATGCAGCTTCTAGCCCCCAGCACTCACCTTTACATCCTGCCCTCGGTGAGATGTGAACATGCAGATTTTGGTTTGTTTTGTTTTGTTGTAATCCTGGCCACTCAGGAGGCTGATGCAGGAGACTCCCTTGACTCTGAGAGGCCGATGTTTCAGGGAGCAGAGATTGCACCACTGTATTCCAGCCTGAAATTCACAGGGAGACCCTGTCTCAAAGAAACAAAAGTAAAAACAAAATCAAACAGGAAAAAACATTTAAATTATTGGCGAAGTAGAAAGGACCAACCACTCAGCCAAGCTTTCTGTTGTCCTAAATCTCCAGCTATGATGCAAAGAAATAAATTCCAACGGAAAAATGACAAAATACAACAACCTGGATGCAAAGAAGTAGAGAAGAGTCAGAGGGTACCAGGTTGGAGAGAGCAGAAATTTCATTTATTTCTCAGGCTATGGAGCTACATGACCCATAGACATTAATATGAGAGACAATCAGGACAGATAATGGGCTGGAAGACAAGAAGTGCCATTTTATTTCTCTTACCTCCATGGTTCTTTATGTTTCATTTACTCACTTGCGCTCTCTCTGTCTCTCTCTCTCTCTGGCTCTCTATATTTTTAACAATTAATAGTAGCTCTAAGATTTTGTAGCTTTAAAATTTAGTGACTACATTAATATGTTTTCCATACTTTTACCCAACTTTCACATAGGTTTTCATATTTAAAATGGGTTTGTTTTAGAAAGCACACTGTTGTTTCTTATTTTTATGTAATTCGACAATTTGTGTCTTGAGGCATTTAGATCATATATATTAATATAATTTTTTTATATACATGCATTAAATTTACCGGCTTTCTACTTGTTTTCCATGTCTCATCTTTTCTTATTCCTACTTTTCCTGTTTTTCTGCCTGATGGTGGATTTAGTATTTTTATGATTCAGTGATATTTTCTCAACTCTTGACTTATTAGTTAGGTCACTTTAAAAAAAATTGTCGTTCCTCCAGGGTTTACAAAGTTCTTATTTAATTCATCACAGTCTGTGTTCAAAGAATATTATACTAGTTTATGTACAGTGAAAACATAGAATGTGTACAATTTACCCATCCTTTGTCATATATATTTTTAAATTTTATTGAAGGTCTACTCCCCACACACATATTTGTTTACACTATGAATTATTACAGACTGATTAATAAAATATTAAATTGTCCTCTGTGTGAACACCCAATATTTGAGACAGGTCTCGAGCAATTTAAAAAGTGAATTTTGCCAAGGGTGAGGACGCACACCCATGACACGGCCTCAGGAGGTCCTGGTGACAGGTGCCCAAGGTGGTCAGAGCACAGCTTGGTTTTATACATTTTGGGAGACGTGAGGCATAGATCAACTTATGTAAGATGAACATTTGTTCAGTCTGGTCCCTGGAAAGCAGGGACAACTTGAAGCAGAAGTGGTACATATGAAAGTGGGGAGGAGGCCTCCAGGTCACAGGTAGGTGACAGAGAAACAATTGCATTCCTTTGAGTTATGATTAACCTTTCAAAAGGAGGCAATCAGATATGTATTAATTACAGTGAGCAGAGGGATGGCTATGAATGGACTGGGAGACCTGTTTGCCCTAAGCAGTTCCCAGCTTGAATTTCCCATTAACATAGTGACTTTGGGGGCTCCAGATACTTCCCTTTCACATTCGTATCTTCATCTTTACCATTTTCTGGGTTTTTAATTTGTTTTTGTAGATTCAACTTTCTGCCTGGTATTTTCTCTGCCTGAGAAAATGTGCTAATGTATCTGGTAATGCATTTCTACTGGAGTGAATAATCAAAATATTCTTTGAAAAAAGTATCATGTTATTTTTGTGTTAATTACAGAGATAATTGTAAGCCCATCTGATGAAATATTTATCTCTCAAAAAACTTTGCTTTTTTCTAACATAACCATTTGTTACAGTTCCTGTCTCTGTGCTGAAACTCCTCATTTCCTCATCCGTGATGTCTACTTTCTCCAGTAGTGATAGTGTTTAGATCTGTTTTCCCACCCACACCTCATGTTTGAGTAATAATCCCTAATGTTGGAGGTGGGGCCTGGTGAGAGGTGACTGCATCATGGGGGTGGAATTCTGGTGGAATTAAATAGTGGAAACAAGCCACTACTTAAACTGGAATATTTTAGTACATCTAAGAGAAAGAAGAGAAGACTTAGAAAACAGTTAAAATATCGAAAATGCTATAAAATCAAGTCAAAAATCAACCAAAAAATTGTATGTTAGAATGAAGGATGGCACATAAAATTATGTTTCAATATTATTTACTAGGCTACTCAGTGTTTTTATAAAACACTCATGTTTCATTATTTGAAATCATTTATAAGAGAAAGGTAGAAAATTGTTGACCCCAACCTAAAACCTAAGTATAAATGCAGATAAATGTGTGGAAATACCCACATCTACATTTTATCAAACACTGTATCTACACTATGATATTGCTGGTATGAAGTTGGTATTTGAATACTGTCATTCGAGTTTTCATACCTTTATGTGTTTTCCAAGTTGTTCTGCAATAAATATGAATTATGCTCGTGGTCAGAAAAAGATACCAACAAAAATATGTTTTTCATTGACAGAATTTTGATAGCAGAATAACTTGGAAAAGTGTAAAATTTGTTTTTGACAGTATTTTTCCTCTTCTGAGGTTTTTAGATCTATGTATAGTCAGCCTGTTCATTAGAGTTCTTGCCTTTCCATGTTCCTGACTCCTAACCGTAATAAATGCTAATTTATTATCAATTATGAGGATAAACTGATACATTCACATTAACGATGTGACAAAATTATACTATAGCAAGGAAGGTGCAGA
Source organism: Callithrix jacchus (assembly GCF_049354715.1). Lineage (NCBI taxonomy): Eukaryota > Metazoa > Chordata > Mammalia > Primates > Cebidae > Callithrix > Callithrix jacchus. Next base: position 143,767,273 of record NC_133524.1, read on the forward strand.
ATGAATATGTAACCATTAATCCAGGGTTTTCCTGTGCTAGGACTACAGCAGGGATCAGAACAGACTCAAAACATGCTCATAGAACTGACGTTTTATTGAAAAACACGTAAGTTTTAAAAAGTAACTAGTAAAATTCTCAGTAAACACAGGAGTGCTCAATTATATGTAGTTATTTATGCTGGATATATGTTATGTATTACAATATTAAATTACATAGAGTTTAAGTATTCTGTAGTTTGCCTTTTATGATCTCAAAGGTCTTATTTGAAGACCAATTTTAAGTTTTTGAAAGTCTATTTTATCAACTTTTAATTTTATTTTTGTATTTTAATACATATAATAATTTAATGGTCAAAAATATTTTCTGTAATTTTGTTCATAAAATTTTGTAGTTTGACTTTTGGCCTAAGGTTGTGTTAATTTCTGTATATTATTGGAAATATGGATCAAGGTTCATGCTTTTCATATTGATGTCACATTTTGCACATCTTACTGTTTAAATTCTGTTATGACTTCATTACACTGACGTTAAGGCTTAGTCAAAATGAACTGGGGACAGGCATGAATATTTCTGGTCCTTCTACTGTGTTCATTCATCCTTTCTTCAGAACCACAGTGCATTGGCTAATCTAGTTACACAGTAAACTTAGGAAATACAATTGTGAATTTTCCAACTTTGTGATGCTCTCTCAGATGGTTTTGCATATTCTAGTTTATTTGCATTTATATCACCTTTAGAATCATCACGCTAATATACACAATTATTATCTAAGACATTGGTTGGAATTGCACTAAATCTGTAGATAATAGACGTCTTTAAATCTATAGATTTGAATCCTTCAATTCATAAATGTGATACTCCTCTCCACTTAATAATTACTCGATTTCAGTAGTGTATTTACACTTTTAGTATACAGGTATTTTGGTTTTCTATTGATACCGTAACAAATTGCCACCAATTTAGTTATTTACAACAACCCAAATTTATTGTATTAGAGTCTAAATGTCAGACATCTAAAATCGATTGATCTTGCCTGAAATGAAGGCATTGGCAGGGCTTTGTTCCTCCTGTTGGCTGTAGGGGAGAATCTACTTGATTGTGTTTTTTAGATTCTAGTTCCTTTCTCCATTCATGGCTCATGGCCTTTACCTCCACCTCTAGTCAACACTATAGCATTTGCCAATGTTTCTCTTAGTCTAACCACCTTCCTCCAACTTATAATAGCCCTTGCGAATATGGTGGGTGCACTTATACAAAGTAGGATAATCCCAATCTAAAAATCTTTAATTTAATAATATCTGCCAATATTTTCCCCAATGTAAAACGTGATATTTTTGAGTTCATGGTTTACTCTGTAAACATCTTTTGGAGGGGGTTTATTATTCTGCCTACCACAGAGATCTGGTAATTTTTCTGTAGAGTTACACTTAAATAGTTTATGTTTATATTATTTTATGTTTCAATTAGCTGATTTAATTATTGCATAATGTATACATATATCAAAACCTCATGTTGTACACTATAAAAATATACAATTGTTATATCAGGTAAACCTTTAGAAATAGGAAGAAAATTGGATGAGTAATACAAAAAAGTCTTTCAAAGAAAAACCATAAGTACCAGTGAATACACTATTACTTTAGAGAAATCATAAACTAGCTGTATCAACAAATTCTTACTTTTCTTTGATTTTAGGCTATCACTTCAAGTTATGTAAGTAAACATGTATTCACTGTAATACATTTTTAGAAATTATATACTAAAAAGTTATCACTTAGAAAAATTCTGTGTATATATACAGTATTCCCAACTGCCAGAATTTTTTTACTGTTTAAAATGCAGCCCCACACCCCAAAAAGCAAATATTGTATGTATTCTGTTACTATAGTTGTTTTCACTATGGAAAAGAGATTTCAACAGATTTTTTATGTTAAAATACTAATCGTCTTATACTTATTCATACGTTCTGAATCTAAAAAAAACATAAAGTAAAATCCTGCCTGTAATTATATAGAAATTGTTTTTTATAGTTTTTTACTTTTGGAGTATTTGTTGTAGCCTCTAATTCAGTTGCAATCAAAATTGTAGTAATCACTTACTGTTTATAACATTTTTGACACATTTCCATAGTATAAGTACCTTATTTATTACTTACTTCCCAAACATGTATACTAGTTTCATGCTGCAGAGGGTCTCACCCAGTCTGGCCCTTGTCTTTCTCTTGCGCATGCCGTCTCTCTCTCTCTCTCTCTCTCTTTCTCTCCTTCTCTCTCTCTCTCTGTCTCTGTCTCTCTCTTTCTCTCCCCCCTCTCTCTCTCTGTGGATGTGTGTGCATGTGTGCATTTCCCTCTCTCTCTCCCCATGAGGTTAACAGTTAAGAAGTGTCACCATAAGCAAATGGGGAGAGAAGCCTAGGAGCTATCTCTTGAATATCAATTCTATCATACCCTTCCAATATATTCTTTAAAAATGAGAACGAAAACATAATTAAAGAGGGAAATATTCTTGGGTGGACTATGCTTAGCCCTTCATGAATTGGTGGCATAAAGCTTAGATACGTATTTTAAAGGTTACCCAGAATATCATTTAGTATTTGAGAGAAAACGAACACTGTGGGATCAGCAATGAAGGGATCTAAGAAGGAGAGTCTCTCAAGAGCTCTAAAGGAGGAGCCTTGCAAATGATGACTAGTTGATAAGTGAGAAAAATTTAGAGAATTTGGGAATCTGGAGTAAAACCTCTCAGCTGACAAAAATGGCTGTGGCCTCTATACAGTGTCTTTCTGATTTAAGCCAAGCCTCATTTGCCAAAAAGAGATAATTCTTGAAGAACCTGAGTGGATCTGTTTTCTCAGGAGTCCACTGTTCCTATGTATAATCTCCTAGAAGGCATAAAAAGTTCCTTGAAGTAGCCCCGCACTGAAGAGAGGGTGCACAGGACCCAAAACAGGCATCGCTATGCTTGTAGCTACATCCCCATCCCCAGGGACACCACCTGCGCAGTACATGCTGTACATTACTCTTCTCAAAAAGGTGGCATTCACATTTTAGTCCACATGAATGACACCACCTTGTGAAGGGCACTGCACGCTGGATGGCTGAATGTGGCATCCCAGACCAAATGGTCCCCATTTATGCAGCTTTTATTCAAGTCCATATAGGTGTATGCCTTCTCATGGCCACCAAGACTTATGCCAAGAAACTTTGCAGCTTCTAGACCCAGCACTCACCTTTACATCCTGCCCTCAGTGAGATATTAACATGCAGATTTTGGTTTTATTTTGTTATAATCCTGGCCACTCAGGAGGCTGATGCAGGAGACTCCCTTCAATCTAGGAGGCTGATGTTTCCAGGAGCGTAGATTGTGCCACTGTTTTCCTGCCTGAATTTATAACTGAGACTCTGTCTCAAAGAAAAAAACTGAAAATAAATTTAAACAGAAAAAAAAATTTAATTATTGGTTAAGTACAAAGGACCATCCACTCAGCCAAGCTTTCTGTTGTCATAAATCTCCAGCTATTATGCACAGACCTAAATTCCAATGGAAAATCACACAATACAACAACCTGGATGCGAAGAGGTGGAGAAGAGTCAGAGGGTACCAGGGTGGAGAGAGCAGAAATTTCATTTATCTCTCAGGCTATGGAGTTACAAGAACCTGTAGAAATTAATATGAGAGAAAATCAGGACAGATAATGGGCTGGAAGACAAGCAATGCTATTTTATTTCTCTTACCTCCATGGTTCCTTATACTTCATTTATTTGGTTGGCCTCTCTCTCTGTCTCTGTCTCTGTCTCTCTGTTTGTGTGTGTTATTAACAAATAATAATAGCTCTAAGATTTTGTAGCTGTAAGATTTAGTAATTGCATCAATATATTTTCCATCCTTTAACTTTTACCCAACTTTCACAAAGATTTTCATTTTTAAAATGGGATTGTTTTACAAAATATAATTTTGTTTGGTATTCTTATGTAATTTGACAATTTCTGTCTTAACTGAAGCATTTAGATCATGTATATTAAACTAATTTTATATACATTCATTTAAGTCAACTGGCTTTCTAGTTGTTTTCCATGTTTCATCCTTATTCCTAATTTTCCTGTTTTCCTGCCTGATGGTGGATTTAGTATTATTATCATTCATTTATATTTTCTCTACTCTTGGCTTATTAGTTAAGTCACTTTAAAAAAAATAGTGATTGCTCCAGGGTTAACAAAGTTCATATTTAATTCATCACACTCTGTCCTCAAAGAATATTATAGTACTTTATGTACAGTTAAAACATCTTATTATATGCTTACATTTCACCCCATTCTTTATCATATGGTTATTACTTTTATTAAAGTTGTAATCCCCAAACACATCTTTGTTTACACTATGAATTATTAGTGACTGATCAATAAAATAATAAAATATCCTCTGTGTGGACCCCAAAATTGGATACAGGTCTCAGGCAATTTAGAAAGTTATTTTTCCAAGGGTGAGGATGCACACCCATGACATGGCCCCAGAAGGTACTGGTGACATGTGCCCAAGGTGGTCTGAGTACAACTTGGTTTATCACATTTTGGGTGACACCAGACATGGAGCAACATATGTAAGATGAACATTTCTTCAATCTGTTCTAAAAAGGAGGGTCAACTTGAAGCAAAAGTGGAACATCTCACATTAGATTGGAGGTTTTCCAGTCACAGGTTGGTGACAGACAAACAATTGTATTATTTTGACTTACTGATTAATACTTCTAAAGGAGCCAATCAGATAAGCATTTATTTCAGTGAGCAGAGGAATGACAGTGAATAGATTGGGAAACTGGTTTAACCTAAGCAGTTCCCAGCTTGAATTTTCCCTTAACTTAGTGATTTAGGGGCCTAGATATATCCCTTTCACATCCATATCTATATCTTTACAATTTTCTGGGTTTGTAATTTTTTTGTGTAGATTGACGTTTCTGCCTGAGAAAATGTGTTAACATGTCTGGTAATGCATTTCTACTGGGGTGAATAATTGAAACGTTATTTGTCTGAAAAAATTATGTCATTTTGTGTTTATTAGAGTGATAATTTTAAGCCCACTGAAAGAAATATTTCTCTCTCACAATAGTTTTCTATTTTCTAACATAACTATTTGTTACAGTTTCTATCTCAGTGCTGAAATTCCTTATTTACTCATCCTTGATGTCTACTTTGTCAAATAGTGATATTGTTTCGATCTGTATTCCCACCCACATCTCATGATTAAATGTAACCCCAATGTTGGAGGTGGTGCCTGGTGGGAGGTGACTGGATCAATGGGGTGGAATTCTCAGGAATGGTCTAGCACCATCCCTGTCGAGCTGTTCTCATGATAGTAAGTTCTTATGAAAAGTGCTTACTAAAAAGTGTGTAGCACCACCCCACTCTCTCTTCTTCGTTTCTGGCCATGTGAGGGGGAAGCTCTTCCCTTGCCTCTTCTATGATTGAAAGTTTCCTGAGGCCTCCCAGCCATGCTTCCTGTACAGCCTACAGAACCATGAGCCAATTACAGACACCTAAAAATGTGGAAGCAACTTTTGCATTGGGTATCAGGCAGAGGCTGAAACAGTCTGGAGGGCTCAGAAGAAGACAGAAAAATGAAGGAAACATTGAAGTTTCCTAAAGTCTTGTTTAGGTTACCACTAGGTGGCTGATAGTCAGATGGACACTGAACACCAGGCTGAAGAGGTCTCAGATGGAAATTTGGAACTTATATGAAAGTGGAGTAAAGGTCACTTTTCTTATGAATTAGCCATAATGGTGGCCTTGTGCCCCTGCCCTAGGGATCTGTAGAACTTTTAAACTTGAGAGTGATTATTTAGGATTTCGGGTAGAAGAAATTCCTAAGTAGCATAGCATTCAAGATGGGACCTGGTTGCTTCTAACAGCCTACGCTCATGTGTGTTGACAAAAAAAAAAAAAAAAAAAAAAAAAATGATATAAAACTGTCACTTGTATTTAAAAGGAAAGCAGAGTGTAAAGGTTTTGAAAATTTTCAGCCTGGCCACATGATGGAAAATAACAACGTATTTTCTGAGGAGGAATTCAAGCTAGCTGCAAAAATCTGCTTAAGTAACAAGTGACTGAATGGTAATAGCCGAGATAATGGGGAGGCCTAAAAGGCATTTCAGAGACCTCTGCAGTAGCCTCTCCTCCTATCAGAGGCTCAGAAGCCTAGGATGGGAGAATGCTTTCATGGGCCACACCCAGGGCCCTACTGCCCTGTACACTGCTCCTGATATCCTAGCTGCTGCAGCACCTGAATTGGCCCAATGTGTCCCCCATACAGCTTTAGCTGCAGGTTTCTATGGTGTGAACCATGATTCTTGGTGGCTTCCATTAGGTGTTAAGCCTGTGGATGGACAGAGCAAGAATTGAGGCTTGGAATCCTCAAACTAGATTTCAGAGGATATATGGAAAACCATGGATGTCCAGGCAGAAGCCTAATGCAGTGGCGTAGTCCTCATGGAGAATCTTTACTAGGGCAATGCAGAGGAGAAATGTTTTAGAGCTGCCACACAGAGTCCACACTGGAGCTAGTGCACCTGTGAGAAGAGAGCCAACATCCTCTAGATCCTAGAATGCTAGATCCATTGACAGCTTGTAATTGAGTCTGGTAAAGGCATAGGTACTCAATGCCAGCCCAGTGAGGGCTGGACCCTGCAACGCCACAGGGTTAGAGCTGCCCAAGGCTTTGGGAGCCCAACCCTTGCACCAGTGTGCTCTGGATGTTGGATATGAAATCATAGGAGATCACTTTGGAGATTTAAGATTTAAAGACTTCCCGCTTAGTTTCAGACTTGCACAGCACCTACAGCCCCTTTCTATTGGCTGATTTCTCACAAGTATTTACCCAATGTTTATGCCTCCATTGTATCTTAGAAGTAAGTAACTTGATTTTATTTTATGGACTGACAAGCAGAAGGGATTAACCTTGTCTCAGATGAGACATTGGAATGGGAACTTTTGAGTTAATGCTTCAACTAGTTAAGAGTTTAGAGAAGTTGGGGAATGTACTTTGCAAAATATGAAGGACATGAGATATGAGAGGGGCCAGGGTGGAATTATAAAGTTTGGATCTCTGTCCTGACCTAAATCTCAGGTTGAATTGTAATCCCCAGTGTTGGAGGTGGGGACTCTCAGGAGGTGAATGAATCATGGGGGTGGAATAATGGCAAAATTAAGTATTGGAAAAAACCACTATTTAAAATTGAATATTTTAGTAAATCTGAGAGAAAGAAGAAAAGACTTAGAAAATATTTAAAATATTGAAAATGCTATAAAAGCAAGTCAACTGAATCAGAAAACAACTGTATGATAGAATAAACGATGGCACATAAAATCATATTTTAAAATTACTAGGCTACTCAGTGTTTTTATAAAATATCCATGATGCATTATTTATAATCATTTAGAAGAGAATGGCACAAATTTTTTATCCCAACCTAAAATCTAAGTCTGAGTACAGATAAATGTGTGGAAAGATCCCATCTAAATTTTATCAAATACTGTATCCACATTATGATGTTACTGTTATGATGGTGTTCTTTAATTACTCCTATTCACATAGGTTATACCTTCTGTGTTTTCCAGGCTATTCTGCGATAAATAGGGATTATGCTCATGGTCAGAAAAAAAAAGATATCAACAAAAATGTATTTTTATTTGACAAAATTCTGATATAAGAATAATTAGGAAAAGTGCAAAATTTGTTTGGGGCAGTTATTGTTCCTCTTTTGAGCTCCCTTAATTTACGAATCCTCAGCCAGTTGAGTTAGAGTTCTTGCCTTTCCATGTTCCTGACTCCTAACCCTAATAAATGTAAGCTTATTATAAATTATGGAGTATAATCTAATATATTCACATTAATGAAGTGACAAAATTATTCTATAGCGAGGAATGCCCAGAATGAATATGTAACCATTTCACCAGGATTTTTCATGTGCCAAGACTACAACACAGATCAAAACAGATTAAAATTATGCTCCTAGAACTAATGTTTTATTTAAAAACACAAGTGATTTTTAAAAGGTAAGTAGTAAAATTCTTAGAATACACAGGAGTGCTAAATTGTATGTAGTTATCTTTGCTGGATATATGTTAGTTATCACATTATTAAATTACATACATTTTTAGTATTCTGTAGTTTGCCTTCTTATTATCTCAGTGGTCTTATTTGAAGACAAATTTTAATTTTTTCAGAGTCTATTTTATCTTATTTTTAATGAATTTTTAATATTTTGATATATAATTAATGGTCAAACATTTTTTGTTATGAAATTTGATAGCTTGACATTTTGGCTTAAGATTGTGTTAATTTCTGTATGTGGTGTGAAATATGGACTAAGGTTCGTATTTTTAAATATATATGACATTTCCCAGCGTCATCTTGTTGAAATACTACTATTTCCTCATTAGATTGACTTTACAGCTTAGGCAGAATGAATTAGTGACAGGTATGGATATTTCTGGTCCTTCTATTCTACTTTTCCATTCTTTTTCAGTAACACACTACACTGGCTAATCGAGTTAGGCACTGATTCTGGAAATTACAAGTGTGAATTCTCCACTTTGGGATTCTCTTTCATATTGTTTTGAATATTCTAGTTTATTTGCCTTTATATCAGTTTTAGGATCATCCTGCTAATATCTGCAAATATTATTCTGGGACAATGGTTGGAATTGCATTAACTCTATAGATCAGTAGACCTCCTTAAATCTATAGATTTGAATCCTTCAATCCATAAATATACTTCAATACACTTAGTAATTATTTGATTACCTTAGTGTCTTTACACTCTTATATAAATGTTTTATAAATGATTTCCTACTGATACTAGAACAAATTGCCACAAATTTAGTTGTTTACAACAACACACATTTATTATAATAGCGTCTAAAGTTCAGAAAATCTAAATTGGGTTTATCTCCACTAAAACTAAGGCATTGGCAGGGCTTTGTTCCTCCTGTTGGCTCTAGGGGAGAATCTACTTGATTGTGTTTTTTAGATTCTAGTTCCTTTCTGTATTCTTTGGAGTCAACACTGTAACATTTTCCAATGTTTCTCTTACTCTGTCCACCTTCCTCCTTCTTATAAGGGCATTTGTGATTCTTTTGGGCTCACCTAGATAATCTAGGATAATTCCAATCTCAAAATATTTAATCACACCTGCTAATTTCTTTCTACCATAAATTATGATGTGTTTGAGTTCAGGGGTTACTCTGTAAACATGTTTTGGAGGGGAACTATTATTCTGCCTACCACAGAGATCTTGTCATTTTTCTACAGAGTTTCACCTAAATATTTTATATGTATATTATTTATGTTTCAATTACCTTGATTTAATCATTTTATAATATATACATACTTCCAAACATGTTGTACCCCTTAAGTATATATAATTGTTATATCACGTAAACCTGAATAAATTGGAAGTAAAAAGGCTAAATAATACAAAAAAGTATTTCACTGAAAGAAGAACCATAAATACTAGTGAATATACTACTCTTTTGGAGAAATCATAAAAGATATATGATAACAACTAAATTCTCTTTCCTTTCATTTCTGGATATTACTTAAAAGTATATAAGTAAACAAATTCACTATAATAGAATTTTAGAAATTATATAATACAAAGAGTTATCACTTTGGAAAATTCTACGTACATACAGTATTTCCAAGTGACAGATTTTGTTTTACTGTTCAGAATGCCACCCCTCCAAAAATAAAGATTCTGTGTATTCTATTAGTCCTATTTTTTTCATTGGGGAAAAGATACATCAAGTGATTTTTTAATGTGAAGACATTAATGGTCTTACACATATTCAAACATTCTGAATCTAAAGAAAATTAACAAAAATCCACCTGTAACCATATAGCAATTTTTTTTTATACTTTCTTTTGGTGTATATGCGGTAGCCTCCATTTCAGCTGGAATCAAAATTGTTTGAATCACTTACTACTACTAACATTTTTTTACACATTTCCACAATATAAGCAGCTTATTGATAACCTGCTTCCCATATATGCGTAACTAGTTTCCTGCTGCAGACTGCCTCACGCCAGTCTGGCTCTTGTCTCTTTCTCTCTCCCTTTTTCTCCCCAACTCCCACCCTCCCCTCTGTGTGTGTGTGTGTGTGTATTTCCCTGTGTCCCTCTCTATTAGGTTAAGAGTTAAGAAGTGTTGCCAGAAACAAATGGGGAGAGAAGCCTAGGAGCTATCTCAATAATACTGAAGAGTATCAATTCTATCATAGTCTTCCATTCTTCAAATATATTCCTTAAAAAATGAGGAAAAATGATAATTAAAAAGTGAAATACTTTGGGTGAACTGTGCATAACCTTTCATTAATGAGTGACATAAAGCTTTGAAAAGTATTTTAAAAGTCAATCAGATAATGTTTTTGTCTTTGAGAGAAAATGGACACTGTGGATCAGCAATGAAGGGACCTGAGAGCAGGAGAGTCTGTTGGGAGCTGTAAAGGAGGAGCCTTGCAAATGATGACTAGTTGATAAGTGAGAAAATTTAGAGAATCTGGGAATCTGGAGTGAAACCTTAGGTGATGAACAATGGCTGTGGCCTCAATGCAATGTCTTTCTTATTTAATCCAAGACTCATTTGGCAAAAATAGATAAATTCTTCAAGAACCTGAGAGGATGTGTTTTCTAAGGCATCCACTGTTCCTATGTATAGTCTCCTAGAAGGCACAAAAAGCTCCTTGAAGTAGCCCCACACTGAAGAGAGGGTGCACAGGATCCAAAACAGGCATCGCTGTGCTTGCAGCTACAGTCCCATCCCCAGGGACACCACATGCGCAGTACATGCTGTACATTACTCCTCTCAAGAAGGTGACATCATATTTTAGCTCACATGAATGCCACCTTCTTGAGAAAGGCACTGCACGCTGAATGGCTGAATGTGGCATCCCAGACTAAATGCTCCCCATTCATGCAGTTTTTATTGATGTCCTTATAGGAGTATTATACGTTTGCCTGGCCACCAAGATTTATGCCAAGGAACTCTGCAGCTTCTAGCCCCCAGCATTCCCCTTTTCATCCTGCCTGGAGTGAGATTTTAACATGTAGATTTTTGTTTTGGTTTGTTGTAATCTCACCTAATCAGGAGGCTGAGGCAGGACAATCCCTTGAACCTGGGAGGCAGAGGTTTGGTCAGCAGAGATCTTGCCACTGTACTGCAGCCTGAATTACAAAGTGAGACTTGTCTCAAAAAAACAAAAACAAAATCAAATAGAAAAAAAAACTTAAAATTACTGGTTAAATAGAAAGAACCAACCACTCAGCAAATCCTTTTGTGTCCGAAAGCTCTAGCTGTGCTGCAGAAACCTAAATTCCAATGGAAAAATCACAGAATACAATAACCTAGAAGCAATAAGTGGAGAAAAGTCGGAGGATACCAGGTTGGAGAGAGCAGAAATTTCATTTCTTCTTAAAGCTATTCATGGGGAAGAACTCATAGAAATTAATACAAGAGACCCACAAGACAGACGATGGGCTGGAAGATAAGAAATGCTATTTTATTTCTCTTAGCTCCATGCTTCCTTTTAGTTCATTTAATTGGGCTCATGCGCTCTCTCTCTCTCTCTCTCTCTCTCTCTCTCTCTCTCTCTCTCTCTCTCTCTCTCTCTCTCTCTCTGTGTGTGTGTGTGTGTGTGTGTGTGTGTGTGTGAATAATGGCCCTAATAGTTTTTTAACTCTAAGATTTGGTGATTGCATTAGTTTATTTTCCATCCTTTTTGGCTTTTACCCAACTTTCACATCAGTCTTCATATTTAACATGGGTTTCTTTTAGAAAGCATATGGTTGTTTATTATTATTATGGAATTTCACAATTTATATGTTAATTGAAGCACTTAGATCATTTATATTAGCATAATGATTTATATACATGCATTTAAATCTGCATTACAAGTTGTTTTCTATGTTTCATCTTTTTCTTATTCCTAATTTTTCTGTTTTTCTACCTTATAGTGGATTTAGTGTTTTTATCATTCAGCTATATTTTCTCCACTCTTGGCTTACTAGTTACATCACTTTAAAAATGTAGTGGTTTCTCCAGGGTTTACAAAGTTCGTATTTAATTCATCACAGTCTGTCTTCAAATAATATTATACTAGTTTATATACAGGTTAAAAAATCTTATAATGGTACGCTTACAATTTACCCTATACTTTGTCATACTGTTAATTAATTTTATGAAAGTTCTAATCCACACACACATTGTTTGTTTACACTATTAATTACTAATACAATAGTAATAAAATGTCCTCTGTGGGAACCCCCAAAATTTGAGACAGATCTCACTTGATTTAGAAAGTTACTTTTGCCAATGCTGAGGATATGGAAGCATGACCACCTCAGGAGGTCCCGGTGACATGTGCCCAAGGTACTCAGAGCACAGCTTGGTTTGGGTTTTTTTGGTGGTGGTGGCGGTACAGTCTCGTTCTGTGCACAGACTGGAGTGCCAGGGCCATGATCTGGGCTCACTGCAACCTCTGGCTTCCAGATTCAAGTGATTCTGCCACCTCAGGTTCCCAAATAGCTGGGGTTATAGGCACCCATCACCATGCCAGGCTAAGATTTCTGTTTTTAGTAGAGATGGGGTATCACTATGTTGGCAAGGCTGGTCTCAAAATCCTGACCTCAGGTGATCTGCGTCCATCAGCCTCCCAAATAGAAGGGATTTCAGGCATGAGCCACCACGTTTGGCCAGCACAGCTTGGTTTTATATATTTTAGGGAGACATGAGACATCGGTTAACATATGTAAGATGAATATTTGTTCAGTCTGGTCTGGAAAGGAGGGACAACTCAGAGCAAAAGTGGAACACCTCAGTGTGATGGGGAGGCTTTCATGTCATAGGTAGGTGACAGAGAAAAGGTCACATCCTTTTGAGTTACTGATTAACCTTTGCAAAAGATGCAATCAGATAAGCATCTATCTCAGTGAGCAGAGGGCTGACTGTGAACAGAATGGGAGGCAGGTTTGCCCTGAGCACTTCCCAGCTTGACTTTTCCCTTTAAGTTAGTGACTTTGGGGTCTGAGATATTTCCCTTTTACATCCAAATCTTCATCTTGATTATTTTCTGGGTTTTTGTTTGTGTAGATTCATGTTTCTACCTGGTATGTATTCTGCCTGAGGACATGTGTTAAAATGTCTTGTGATGCATTTCTACTGGGGTGAATAATCAAAATGTTCTTTATCTGAAAAAAAAATGTCATTTTTGTGATTATTAGAGACATAATTGTGAGCCCATCAAAAAAAAATCTCAAAATAGTTGGTTTGCTTTTTTCAAACATAACCATTTCTCACAGTTTCTGTCTCTGTGCTGAAATTCCTCATTTGCTCATCATGAAGTCTACTTTTTCTGATAGTGATGCTATTTGGGTCTGTGTTCCCACCCACATCTCATGTTGAGTAGTAATCCCCAATGTTGGAGGTGGGGCTTGATGGGAGTTGGTTGAATCATGGGGGCGGAATTCTCATGAATGGTCTAGCCACCATCTCTATGGTGCTGTTCTCATGAGATATGGCTGTTAAAAAGTGTGTAGCACCTCCCCCATCATTTCATCCTTTTCTGGCCATGTGAGAAGCTAGGTCCTCCCTTGCCTCTTGGATATTTGAAAGTTACCTGAGGCCTTCCCAGCCATGCTTCCTGTACAGCCTACAAAACCTGAGCCATTTACAGATACCTAAAAATGTGGAACCAACTTTTGCATTGGGTAGTAGGCACAGGTTGAAAGAGTTTGGAGGACTCAGAGGAAGACAGAAAAATGAAGGAAAAGTTGAAATTTCCTAAATACTTGTTAAATGGGTTGCCACTAGGTGGCTGATAGCGATATGGACACTGAACAGCAGCCTGAGGAGGTCTTAGATATAAATGATGAACTTATTGGGAAGTGGAATAAAAGTCACCTTTGTTATGGATTAGCAAAAAACTGATGGCATTATGCCCCTGCCCTAGGGATTTTGGGAACTTTTGAACTTGACAGTCATGGTTTAGTGTTTCTGGTAGAAGAAATTCCAAAGCAGTATAGCATTCAAGATGGAACCTGGTTGCTTCTAATGGCCCATGATCATGTGTGTCAACAAAATAATGATGTAAAACTGGTACTTATATTTAAAAGGAAAGCACACTGTAAATGTTATGAAAAGTTGCTGCCTGGCCACATGGTAGAACAGAAAACCTCACTTTCTGGGGAGGAATTCAAGCCAGCTACAGAAATCTGCTTAAGTATAAGGTGCTGAATGTTAATCGCCAAGACTATGTGGAGGCTTCAAAGGCATTTCAGAGAGCTCTGCAGTAGCCCCTCCTCCCATCACAGGCTGAGAAGCCTAGGAAGGGAGAATGTTTTCTTGGGCCATACCCAGGGCCCCATTGCCCTGTGCAGTGTTTAGACACTGCTCTTGATATCCTGGTCACTCTAGCAACAGCCTCATTCCAAAGTGTCTCCAATACAGCTTCAGCTGTGGGTTCATAAGGTACAAACCATGATCCTTGGTGGCTTCCACTTTGTGTTAAGCCTGTGGGTACACAGGGAAAGTGTTGAGGCTTGGGAGCCTCAGCCTAGATTTCTGAGGATATATGGAGAAGCATGGATGTCCAAGCAGAATCCTGCTACAGAGGTGGAGTCCTAATGGAGAATCTTGTCTAGGGCAGTGTAGAGGGGAAATGTGGGGTTAGAGCACCAACACAGAATCCACACTGGAGAAATTTCCAGTGGAGTTTTGAGAAGATGGCCACCATCCTCCAGACCACAGAAAGGTAGATCCACTGACAGATTTTGATTGTGCCTGGAAAAGGCATAGGTACTCAATGCCAGCCAACTGGGGAATGAACCCTGCAAAGGGTGCCCTGGATATGAAACATTAAATTGAAGGAGGTCATTTTGGAGCTTTAATATTCAATGATTTTCCTTCTGGGTTTCAAACTTGCACAGGACCTTGAGCTCCTTTCTATTGGCTGATTTCTCCAGAGAATATACCCAGTGCTTCTACCTCCATTGTATCTTAGAAGTAATTAACTTGTTTTTTATTTTATAGGCTGATAGGCAAAAGGGTTTAGCCTTGTCTCAGATGGGACCTTGATTTGGGACTCTTGCATTAATGCGTCAATGAGTTGCAACTTTGGGGCATTCTTGGGTTTTATTTTGCAAAGTGAGAAGGACGTGAGATTTGGGAGGGGCAAGGGCAGAAATACAAGGTTTGGATCTGTGTCCCTATCCAAATCTCAGGTTGCACTGTAATTCTCAATGTTGGAGGTAGGGCCTGGTGGGAAGTTATTGGATCATAGGGGTGGAATTCTGGTGGAATTAAATACCGGGGAAAACCACTATTTAAAATCATATATTTTAGTAAATCTGAGAGGAGGTACAAAAGTCTTAGAAAACATTTAAAATATTTAGTGCTATAAAATCAAGTCAAATATTGATCAGAAAAAAAGATTACATGATAGAATGAAAGATGGCACCAAAAGCATGTTTCAAAATTATTTACTAGGCTACTCAGTTTTTATAGAATATTCATGATGCATTATTTGAAATCGTTTATAAGAGAATGGCACAAAATTGTTGACCTACAACCTAAGTAGAAATACAGATAAATGCATGGAAAGATCTGCATTTAAATCTTATCAAATACTGTGTCCACACTGTGATCTTACTGGTATTATGGTATTATTTCATTACTGCTGTTCATGTGTTTCATACCTTTTATGTGTTTTCCAAGTTGTTCTATAATAAATAGGAATTACGCTCATGGTCAGAGTAATAAAGTTATCAACTAAATATATTTTTCTTTAACAGAATTCTGATATAAGAATAACTTGGAAAAGTAAAAGATTTGTTTTTGGCAGTTAATTGTCTTCCTTTGAGCTCCCTAAATCTATATATAGTCAGCTTGTTCAGTTAGAGTTCTTCCCTTTCCATGTTCCTGACTTCTAATCCTAATAAATATTAATTTATTATAAATTATGAGAATAAACTAATACATTCACATTAACAATGTGACAAAATTATACCATAGCACAGAAGGTCCAGAATGAATACATAACTATTAAACCAGGTTTATCCATGTGCTAGGACCACAACATAGATCAAAAGAGACTCAAGACATGCCCATATAACTGACATTTTATTAAGAAACACAGATTATTTTTAAAAAGTAACTAGTAAAATTCTTAGTGTATGTGGGGAATGCTAAATTATACGTAGTTATTGATACTGGATATATGTTATTTATCACATTATTAAATGACATATATTTTTAGTATTCTGTAGCTTGCCTTTTATTTCAGTGGTCTTATTTGACAACAAATTTTTTTTCAGTATCTATCTTATATTTAATTTTATTTTATATTTTGATACAACATATAATACTTTTTTTTGAGACGGAGTTTCACTCCTGTTACCCAGGCTGGAGTGCAATGGCGCAATCTCGGCTCACCGCAACCTCCGCCTCCTGGGTTCAGGCAATTCTCCTGCCTCAGCCTCCTGAGTAGCTGGGATTACAGGCACATGCCACCATGCTCAGCTAATTTTTTGTATTTTTAGTAGAGATGGGGTTTCACCGTGTTGACCAGGATGGTCTTGATCTCTTGACCTCGTGATCCACCCGCCTCGGCCTCCCAAAGTGCTGGGATTACAGGCATGAGCCACCGCGCCCGGCCCAGATATAATAATTTAATGGCCCAAAATATTTTGTCTCCTTTCTTTGCATAAAATTTGGTAGTTTGACATTTTGACCTAAGATTGTGTTAATTTCGGTATATGGTTTGAAATATGGATCAAGGTTCATATTTTTCATACCAATATCACATTTCCCAGCATCTTGTTGATCATATACTATTGTCTTCATTACAGCTTAGCCAAAGTGAATGGAGGACATATATGGATATTTCTGGTCCTTCTATTGTATTGGTCCATCCTTTCTTCAGAAGCACAGTACATTGGCTAATCTAGTTACACAGTAAATATAGAAAATAGAAGTGTGAATTCTCCAACTTTGTGATTCTCTTTCAGATGGTTTTGCATATTCTAGTTTATTTGCCTTTTATATCAGCTTTAGAATCGTCATGCTAATATCTGCAAATATTTTTCTGAGACATTGGTTGGAATTGTATGATCTCTATAGATCAGTAGAACTTTATAAATCTATAGATTTCAATCCTTAAATACATAAATATAGTACTCCTCTCCACTTAATAATCATTTGATTTTCTTAGTGTATTTACACTCTTTAGCATACAGATGTTTTTGATTTTCTAATGATACTGTAACGTATTATTGCCACACACTTAATTGTTTACAACAACATAAATTTACTCTATTAGAGTCCAAAGGTCAGAAATGTAAATTAGGTTTATCTTGACTAAAATTAAGGCCTTGGCACAGCTTTGTTCTTTCCTGTGGATCTAGAGGAGAATCTACTTGATTGTGTATTTTAGATTCTAGTTGCTTTCTCCATTCTTTGGCTCATGGACTTTATCTCCACCTCTAGTTAACACTATAGCATTTTGAATGTTTCTTATTCTAACCACCTTGCTCCTACTTATTAAGTTTCCTTGTGATTATGTTGGGTTCACCTAGATAATCCAGGATAATCCCAATCTGAAAATATATAATTTAATCATACCTGCTAATTTCTTTCTATGGTAAAATGTGATATTTACCAGTTGAAGGGTTACTCTGTAAACAGTTTCTGGGGGGTGGGGTAGCTGTATTTTGCCTACCACAGAAATCTTGTAATTTTTCCATAGAGTTTCACTTAAATATTTTGTTTTTCAATTAGCTTAATTTAATCATTGCATATAAATACATATACAAAACATTATGTTGTACACCTTAATAAATGGGAAGAGCAAAGCCTGAATAATACAAAACAGGGTTTCACTGAAAGAAAAATCATAAATGCCAGTGAATATACTACTCTTTTGGAGAAATCTAAAAGGGATATGATTAACAATTAAATTCTCTTTTCTTTCATTATAGGATATCACTTATAGGTATATAAGAACATGCATTCACTATAATACAGTTTTTGAAATAATAAACGAAAAAGAGTTACCACTTTGGAAAATTCTATGTATATACAGCATTTCCAACTGACAGAATTTTTTTACTGTTTAGAATGCCTACACCTACCCCATGTCCCCTGGAAAAAGATCTGTGTATTCTATTAGTACAATTGTTATCATAGTAGAAAAGATACTTCAACTGATTTTTTTTTTTTACTTACAGACATTAATGGTCTTATGGATATTCATACATTCTGAATCTAGAAAAAACTGACTAAAATCCTGCCTGCAACCAAACAGTAATTGTTTTCTTACAGTTTCTCCCTTTTGGTGTATATGCAGCAGCTTCTATTTCAGTTGGAATCAAAATTGTATTAATCACTTACTATTTATAACATTTTTTTACACATTTCCACAATATAAGTAGCTTATTTACAACCTACTTTCCAAACACACGTAACTAGTTTCATGCTGCAGATGGCCTCACCCAGTCAAGCGCTTCTCTCTCTCTCTCTCTCTCTCTCTCTTTCTCTCTCTGTGTGTGTGTGTGTGTGTGTGTGTGTGTGTGTGTGTGTGTGTGTGTGTGTGTCTGTATTTCCGTACATCCACCTCTGTCCATTAGGTTAAGAGTTAAGAAGTGTCACCACAAGAAAATGGGGAGAGAAGCCGAGGAGGAATACTCTTGGGTGGACTATGCTTAACTCTTCTTTAATTGGTGACATAAAGCTTTGAAAGGTATTTTAAAAGTCAATCAGATAATGTTTTTGTCTTTGAGAGAAAATGGACACTGTGGATCAGCAATGAAGGGACCTGAGAGCAGGAGAGTCTGTTGGGAGCTGTAAAGGAGGAGCCTTGCAAATGATGACTAGTTGATAAGTGAGAAAATTTAGAGCATCTGGGAATCTGGAGTGAAACCTTAGGTGATGAACAATGGCTGTGGCCTCAATGTAATGTCTTTCTTATTTAATCCAAGACTCATTTGGCAAAAATAGATAAATTCTTCAAGAACCTGAGTGGATGTGTTTTCTAAGGCGTCCACTGTTCCTATGTATAGTCTCCTAGAAGGCACAAAAAGTTCCTTGAAGTAGCCCCGCACTGAAGAGAGGGTGCACAGGATCCAAAACAGGCATCGCTGTGCTTGCAGCTACAGCCCCATCCCCAGGGACACCATGTGCACAGTACAGGCTGTACATTACTCTTCTCAAAAAAGTGACATCATATTTTAGTTCACATAAATGACACCTCCTTGTGAAGGGCACTTCTCGCTAAATGGCTGAGTATGGCATCCCAGACCAAATGCTCCTTATTCATGCAGTTTTTATTTAAGTCCTTATAAGTGTTTGCCTTCACATTGCCGCCAAGATTTATGCCAGGGAACTAGGTAACTTGTAGCCCGAGCGCTCACCTTTTCGTCCAGCCCTGAGTGAGATGTTAACATGTAGATTTTTGTTTCATTTTGTTGTAATCCCAGCTACTGAGGAGGCTGAGGCAGAAGAAGCCCTTGAACCTGGGAGGAGGAGGTTTCATTCCATATAGGTCATGCCACTGTACTCCAGCCTCAATTACAATTTGAGACCCTGTCTCAAAAAAACAAAATCAAACAGAAAACAACTTAAAATTACTGGTTAAGTAGATGAAACCAACCACTCACCAAAGCGTTCTGTTGTCCTGAAAGTCCAGCTGTGCTGCAGAAACCTAAATTCCAACAGAAAAACCAAAGAATACATTAACCTGGAGGCAAAGAAGTGGAGAAGAGGCAGAGGGTACCAGGCTGGAGAGAGCAGAAATTTCATTATTTCTTCAGGCTATGGAATGGAAAGGACCCATAGAAATTAATGGGAGAGACAGACAAGACAGATAATGGACTGGAAGATGAGAAATGCTATTTAATTTCTCTTAGCTA
Source organism: Callithrix jacchus (assembly GCF_049354715.1). NCBI lineage: Eukaryota > Metazoa > Chordata > Mammalia > Primates > Cebidae > Callithrix > Callithrix jacchus. Next base: position 143,787,224 of record NC_133524.1, read on the forward strand.
CATGCCTCTTTGTAGTTCATTTATTTAGGCTGTGTGTGTGTGTGTGTGTGTGTGTGTGTGTGTGTGTGTGTGTGTATTAACAATTAATACTGCTAAGATTTTTTAACTCTAAGATTTACTGTTTGCATTAATATATTTTCCATCCTTTTACCCAAATTTCACATAGGTCTTCATATTTAAAATGTTTGTCTTAGAATGTATATAGTTCATTTTTATTTAATTAGACAATCTGTCTTAATTGAAGCATTTACTTAATATAATTATATACATGCATTTAAATCTATTGGCTTTCTAGTTGTTTTCTGTGTTTCATCCTTTTCTTATTCCTAAATTACCTGTTTTTCTACCTGATGGTGGATTTAGTATTTGTATCATTCAGTGATATTTTCTCCACTTTTGGCTTATTAGTGACATCACTTGAAAAAAACTAGCATTGTTCTAGGGTTTACAAAGCTCACGTTTAACTCATCACAGTCTACAAAGACCATTATACTACTTTAAGTATAGTTTAAATATCTTACGATAGTATCTTTTGGCCCAAGATTGTGTCAATTTCTGTATATGGTTTGAAAGACAGATCAGGGTCATATTTTTTCATATGTATGTCACATTTTACAACATCTTATTGTTTAAATACTATTATTTCTTCATTAGACTTACAGCTTAGTCAAAAAGAATTGGGGACACATGATTATTTCTGTTCCTTCAATTCTTCTATCCTTTCTTCAGAACCATATTACATTGGCTGAACTAGATACACAGTAAATCAGAAAAAACAAGTGTAAATTCTCCAGCTTTGTGATTCTCTTTCAGATGGTTTTGCATATTCTAGTTTAATTGCCTTTTATATCAGCTTTTGAATCATCATGCTAATATCTGCAAATGTTTTCCTGAGACTTTGGTTGGAATTGCATTAACTCTATAGATCAACAGAACCCTATAAATCTATAGATTTGAATTCTTAAATCCATAAAGATGATACTCTTCTCCACTTAATTAGTAATTACTTGATTTTCTTAGTGGATTTATACTTTGAGCATATACATGTTTTTGTTTTCTATTGATACTGTAACAAATTGCCACAAATTTAGTTGTTTACTACAACACAAATGTATTACATTAGACTGTAAATGTCAGAGATCTAAACTAGGTGTATCTCAGCTAAAATTAAAGACTTGTCAGGGCTTTGTTCCTTCTGCTGGCTCTAGATGAAAATCTACTTGCCTTTATTAGATTCCAGTTTGGCTCATGGCCTTTACCTCCACTTGTAGTCAATACTATAGCATTTTCCAGTGTTTCTCTTATTCTAACCACATTCCTCCTACTTAAACCAGCCTTCTGATTCTGTTGGGCTCACCTAGATTACCTAGCATAATCTCAATCTAAAAATATTTAATTTAATCATATCTGCTAATTTCTTTCATAAAATGTGATGTTTTTGAGTTCAGGAGTTATTCTGTAACATCTTTTGGAGGGGGGCTATGATTCTGCGTACCACAGAGATCTTGTCATTTTTCCATAGAGTTTCACCTAAATATTTCCTGTTTATATTATTTTATGCTTCAATTAGCTTAATCATTGAATGATATATAATTATAACAAAACATCATGTTGTATATATTAAATATATAGAATTTATACATCAGGTAAACCTTAATAAACTGGAAGAAAATTAGGTGATACAAAACCCTATTTCACTTAAAGGAAAACCATAAATGCCATAAATATACTACTCTTTTTGAGAAATCATAAAAGAGCTATATCAACTACATTCTCTTACCTTTCTTTCTTTCAGTTTAGGATGTCACTTAAATTTATATAAGTAAACATGCATTCACTATAATACAGTTTTAGAAATTATATACTTCTAATTCTATGTACATACAATATATGCAATGACAATTTTTTACTGTTCAGAATACCATACCCCACCTTAAAAAACAAAGATTTTATGTATTCTATTAGTACAATTGCTTTCATTATGGAAAAGATACTTCCACTCATTTGGGTTTTACTTTCAGACATTAATGGTCTTATAGATATTCAGACATACTGAAACTAAAAAAAAAAAACAGAAACTCTAATCTTGCCTGTCCTTATACAGAAATTGTTTTTTATAGTTTTTCCTATCAGTGTATTAATCACTTCCTATTTATAATATTTTCTACACATTTTCACAATATAAGTAGCTTACTTATAACCTGCTTCCCAAACATGCACACTAGTTTCATGCTGTGGATGGCCTCACACAGCCTGGTGCTCATCTTTCTGCTGCACACACACTGTGTGTGTGTGTGTGTGTGTGTGTGTGTGTGTGTGTGTGTGTGTGTTTCCCTATATCTGTCCCTATTAGGTTAAGAGTTAAGAAGTCTAGGAGGTCTCTCTTCACTATCAATTAAGTCATACCCCTCTAATCTTCAAATATATTCTTTTCAAAATGAGGAAAACAGGTAATGAAAAACAGGGAAATATTCTTGGGAAGACTATGCTTAACTCTTTATTAATTGGTAATATAAAGCTTTGAAAGGTATTTTAAAAGAATGTTTCAGTCTTTGAGAGAAAATGGACACTGTGTATCAGCAGTGAAGGAACCTGAGAGCAGGAGAGTCTTCTGGGAGCTCTAAAGGAGGAGCCTTGCAAATGATGACTAGTTGATAATTGAGAAAAGTTTAGAGAATTTGGGAATCTGGAGTAAAATCTCTCAGCTGACAGAAATGGCTGTGGCCTCTGTACAGTGTCTTTCTCATTTAAGCCAAGCCTCATTTTGCAAAAAGAAATAAATTCTTGAAGAACCTGAGTGGATGTGTTTTCTCAGAAGTCCACTTTTCCTATGTATAGTCTCCTAAAAGGCACAAAATGTTCCTTGAAGTAGCCCCGCACTGAAGAGAGGGTGCACAGGACCCAAAACAGGCATAACTGTGCTTGCAGCTACAGCCCCATCCCCAGGGACACCACGTGCGCAGTACATGCTGTACATTACTCTTCTCAAGAAGGCGACATTCATGATTTAGTCCACATGAATGACACCTCCCTGCGAAGGGCACTGCACGCTGGATGGCTGGATTTGGCATCCCAGACCAAATGCTCCCCATTCATGGAGTTTTCATTCAAGTCCGTATAGGTGTATGCCTTTGTATGGCCACCAAAATGTATGCCGAGAAACTATGCAGCTTCTAGCCCCCAGCACTCACCTTTACATCCTGCCCTCGGTGAGATGTGAACATGCAGATTTTGGTTTGTTTTGTTTTGTTGTAATCCTGGCCACTCAGGAGGCTGATGCAGGAGACTCCCTGGAATCTGAGAGGCCGATGTTTCAGGGAGAAGAGATTGCACCACTGTATTCCAGCCTGAATTTCATAGTGAGACCCTCTCTCAAAGAAACAAAAGTAAAAACAAAATCAAACAGAAAAAAAAAAATTTAATTACTGGTTAAGTAGAAAGGACCAACCACTCAGCCAAGCTTTCTGTTGTCATAAATCTCCAGCTATTATGCACAGACCTAAATTCCAATGGAAAAATCACACAATACAATGACCTGGATGCAAAGAAGTAGAGAAGTCAGAGGGTACCAGGTTGGAGAGAGCAGAAATTTCCTTTATTTCTCAGGCTATGGAGTTACAAGAACCCATAGAAATTAATAGGAGAGAAAATCAAGACAGGTAATGGTCTGGAAGACAAGAAGTGCCATTTTATTTCTCTTACCTCCAAGGTTCTTTATGTTTCAGTTACTCACTTGTTTCTCTCTCTCTCTCTCTCAATCTGTTGCTCTCTGTTTCTCTCTGTGTTATTAACAATTAATAATAGCTTTAAGATTTCACAGTTGTAAGATTTAGTGATTACATTAATATATTTCCATACTTTTACCCAACTTTCATGTAGGTCTTCATATTTAAAATGGGTTGTTTTACAATGTATAATGTCATTTCCTATTTTTATGTAATTTGACAATTTCTGTCTTAACTGAAGCATTTAGATCAAGTATATTAGAATAATTTGATATACATGCATTAAAGTCAACTAGCTTTCTAGTTGTTTTCCATGTTTCATCCTTTTCTTATTCTTAATTTTCCTGTTTTTCTGCCTGATGGTGAATATAGTATTTTTATCATTCAGTTATATTTTCTCTACTCTTGACTTATTACCTAGGTCACTTTAAAAAAAAAAAACTGCAGTTTCTCTAGAGTTTACAAAGTTCTTATTTAGTTAATCATACTCTATCTTGAAACAATATTACACTAGTTTATAGACACTGAAAACAAAGAATGCATGTAATTTACCCATCCTTTGTCATATTTTTAAAAGTTTTATTAAAGCTCTACTCCCCACACACATATTTGTTTACACTATGAATTATTACAGACTGATTAATAAAATATTAAATTGTCCTCTGTGTGAACACCCAATATTTGAGACAGGTCTCGAGCAATTTAAAAAGTGAATTTTGCCAAGGGTGAGGACGCACACCCATGTCACGGCCTCAGGAGGTCCTGGTGACAGGTGCCCAAGGTGGTCAGAGCACAGCTTGGTTTTATACATTTTGGGAGACATGAGGCATAGATCAACTTATGTAAGATGAACATTTGTTCAGTCTGGTCCCTGGAAAGCAGGGACAACTTGAAGCAGAAGTGGTACATATGAAAGAGGGGAGGAGGCCTCCAGGTCACAGGTAGGTGACAGAGAAACAATTGCATTCCTTTGAGTTATGATTAACCTTTCAAAAGGAGGCAATCAGATATGTATTAATTACAGTGAGCAGAGGGATGGCTATGAATGGACTGGGAGACCTGTTTGCCCTAAGCAGTTCCCAGCTTGAATTTCCCATTAATGTAGTGATTTGGGGGCTCCAGATACTTCCCTATCACATTCATATCCTAATCTTTACCATTCTGGGTTTCTGCCTGGTATTTTCTCTGCCTGAGAAAATGTGCTAATGTGTCTGGTAATGCATTTCTACTGGGGCGAATAATGGAAATATTCTTTGTCTGAAAATATTATCATGTTATTTTTGTGTTAATTACAGAGATAATTATAAGCCCATCAAAGAAATATTGATCTCTCAAAAAACTTTGCTTTTTTCTAACATAACCATTTGTTACAGTTCCTGTCTCTGTGCTGAAACCCTTCATTTGCTCATCCGTGATGTCTACTTTTTCCAGTAGTGATGATAGTGTTTGGATCTTTATTCCCACCCACACCTCATGTTTGAGTAATAATCCCTAATGTTGGAGGTGGGGCCTGGTGAGAGGTGACAGTATCATGGGGGTGGAATTCTGGTGGAATTAAATAGTGGAAACAAGCCACTACTTAAAGTGGAATATTTTAGTACATCTGAGAGAAAGAAGCAAAGACTTAGAAAACAGTTAAAATATTGAAAATGCTATAAAATCAAGTCAAAAATCAACCAAAAAATTGTATGTTAGAATGAAGGATGGCACATAAAATTATGTTTCCAAAAGTATTTACTAGGGTACTCAGTGTTTTTATAAAACACTCATGTTTCATTATTTGAAATCATTTATAAGAGAAAGGTAGAAAATTGTTGACCCCAACCTAAAACCTAAGTATAAATGCAGATAAATGTGTGGAAATACCCACATCTACATTTTATCAAACACTGTATCTACACTATGATATTGCTGGTATGAAGTTGGTATTTGAATACTGTCATTCATGTTTTCATACCTTTATGTGTTTTCCAAGTTGTTCTGCAGTAAATATGAATTATGCTCGTGGTCAGAAAAAGATACCAACAAAAATGTGTTTTTCATTGACAGAATTCTGATAGCAGAATAACTTGGAAAAGTGTAAAATTTGTTTTTGACAGTATTTTTCCTCTTCTGAGGTTTTTAGATCTATGTATAGTCAGCCTGTTCATTAGAGTTCTTGCCTTTCCATGTTCCTGACTCCTAACCGTAATAAATGCTAATTTATTATCAATTATCAGGATAAACTGATATATTCACATTAACGATGTGACAGAATTATACTACAGCAAGGAAGGTGCAGAATGAATACGTAACCATTAATCCAGGGTTTTCCTGTGCTAGGACTACAACAGGGCTCAGAACAGCCTCAAAACATGCTCATAGAACTGACGTTTTATTAAAAACACATAATTTTTAAAATGTAACTAGTAACTTTCTTAGTATACACAGGCGTGCTAATGGTCTCATAGATATTCACACATTCGTAATCTAAAAAAACTTAAACTAAAATCCTACTTGTAGCCATATTGCAAATGTTTTTTTAGTTTCTTCCTTTTGGTATATCTGCTGTAGCCTCTAATTCAGTCGGAATCAAAATTGTATTAATCATGTACTATGTATAACATTCTTTACACGTTTCTACAATATAAGCAGCTTATTTATAACCTACTTCCCAAACATGTGTACTAGTTTCATGCTGGATATGGCCTCACACAGTCTGGCACTTATCTTTCTCTTCTATGCTTTTTCATTCTCTCTCTCACTCTGTCTCTCTCTCTCAGGGTATGAGTATGGGTGGGTGTGGGTGTGTATGTCCCTCTATCTAGTTCCATTAGTTTAAGAGTTAAGAAGTGTCACTACAAGCAAATGGGGAGGGAAGCTTAGGAGCTATCTCGTGAGCATCAATTCTCCTACCCTTCCATTCTTCAAATATATTTTTAAAAAATGTAGACAGAAAGATAATTAAAAAGAGGCAAATATTCTTGGGTGGACTATGCTTACCCCTTCCTAAATTGGTGACATAAAGCTTTGAAATGTATTTTAAAAGTCAATCAGAAAATTTGTCTTTGAGAGAAAATGGACACTGTAGATTAGCAATGAAGGGACCTTAGAGGCAGAGAGTCTTTTTCCTAAAAGATTCTAAAGGAGGAGCCTTGAAAATGATGACTAGTTCCTTGAAGTAGCCCTGCACTGAAGAGTGGGTGCACAGGACCCAAAACAGGCATCACTGTGCTTGCAGCTACAGCCCCATCCCCAGGGACACCACGTGCACAGTACATGCTGTACATTACTCTTCTCAAGAAGGCGGCATTCAGGTTTTAGTCCACATGAATGACAGCTCCTTGTGAAGGGCACTGCACGCTTGATAGCTGGATGTGGCATCCCAGACCAAATGCTCCCCATTCATGTAGCTTTTATTCAAGTCCGTATAGGTGTATGCCTTTGCATGGCCACCAAGACATATGCCAAGAAACTATGCAGCTTCTAGCCCCCAGCACTCACCTTTACATCCTGCCCTCAGTGAGATGTGAACATGCAGATTTTGGTTTTGTTTTGTTGTAATCCTGGCCACTCAGGAGGCTGATGCAGGAGACTCCCTTGAATCTGAGAGGCTGGTGTTTCAGTGAGTGGAGATTGTGCCACTGTAATCCAGCATGAATTTCAAAGTGGGACCCTATCTCAAGAAAACAAAAACCAAATCATCAGAAAAAAAAAATTTAATTGCTAATTAAGTAGAAAGGACCAACCACTCAGCAAAGCTTTTTGTTGTCCTAAATCTCCAGTTGTGACGCACAGACACAGAATACAACAACCTGGGTGCAAAGAAATGGCGAAGAGTCAGAGGGTACCAGGTTGGAGGGAGTCGAAATTTCATTTATTTTTCAGGCTATGGAGTTCCAAAAACCCATAGAAATTAAGAAAATCAAGAAAGATAATTGGCTAGAAGACATGAAATGCTATTTTATTTCTCTTACATCCATTGTTCTTTATACTTCATTTACTTGATCACACTGTGTGTGTGTGTGTGTGTGTGTGTGTGTGTGTGTGTTCACAAGTAATAGCTCTAAGATTTTGTGCTTATTTTATACTTCATTTGGTCTCTCTTTTTCTGTGTGTGTGTGTGTGTGTGTGTGTTATTAACAAGTAATAGCTCTAAGATGTTGTAGCTATAAGATTTAGTGACTGTATTAGTGTATTTTCTATCTTTTTACCCAACTTTCACAAAGGTCTTCAAATTTAAAATGGATTTGTTTTAGAAAGTATACTGTTGTTTTTTATGTAATTTGACAATTTGTCTTAATTGAAGCATTTTCATCATTAATATAATTTTTTATATACATGCCTTTAAGTCAACTGGCTTTCTAGATGTTTTCGATGTTTCATCCTTTTCTTATTCCTAATTTTCCTGTTGTTCTGCCTAGTGGTGGATTTAGTATTTTTATCAGTCATTTACATTTTCTCTACTCTTGGCTTATTAGTTAGGTCACTTTCAAAAAATAGTGGTTGCTCCACGGTTTAAAAGTTCATATTTGATTCATCACACTCTATCTTTAAAGAATATACTAGTTTATGTACAGTTTAAAAATCTTATATTATGCTTACACTTCACCCCATTCTTTATCGTATTCTTATTACTTTTAAAGTTGTAATCCCCACACACATATTTGTTTATACTATGAATTATTAGTGCCTGATCAATAAAATAAAAAAATGTCCTCCATGTGAACCCCCCAAAATTTGATATAGGTCTCAGCCAATTTAGAAAGTTATTTTTGCCAATGGTAAAGATGCACAGCCATGACAAGGCCTCAGGTGATACCGGTGACATGTGCCCAAGGTGGTCAGAGCACAGCTTGATTTTTTACATTTTGGGAGACTTGAGACATGGAACAACATATGTAAAATGAACATTTGTTCAGTCTAGTTAGGGGAGGAGGAATAACTCGAAGCAAAAGTGGAACATCTCAAATTAGATAGGAGGCTTCCAGGTCATAGGTAGGTGACCAATCATTGCATTCTTTTGACTTACTGATTAACCCTTCTGAAGGAGGCAATCAGATATGCATTTACCTCAGTGAGCAGAGGGATGACAATGAATAGTTTGGGAAACCTGTTTACCCTAAGCAGATGCCAGCTTGCATTGTCCCTTAACTTAGTGATTTGGAGGCCATGATATTTCTCTTTCACTTCCATATCTACATCTTTACAATTTTCTGGGTTTATAATTTGTTTGTGTAGATTCACGTTTCTGCCTGTTATTTTTTCTGCTTGAGAAAATGTGTTAACATGTCTGGTAATGCATTTTCTACTGAATCAAAATGTTCTTTGTCTAAAAAAATTATCATGTCTTTTTGTGTTTATTATAGTGATAATTGTAAGTTCATCAAAAGAAATACTTCTCTCTCAGAATAGTTTGCTTTTTTCTAACATAAACATTTCTCATAGTTCCTATCTGTTTCTAAATTCCTTATCTGCTCATCTGTGATGTCTACTTTGTCCAATAGTGACATTGTTTGCATCTGTGTTCCCACCCACATCTCATGATGAATTGTAATCCCCAATATTGGAGGTGACACCTGGTGGGAGGTGATTGGATCTTGGGGGTGAAAATCTCAGGAATGGTCTACCATGTCCCTATGGTGCTGTTCTCATGATAGTGAGATCTCACGAAAAGTGGTTGTTAAAAAGTGTGTAGCATCTCCCCATCTCTCTTCCTTGTTTTCTGGCCATGTGAGGGGGAAGCTCCTCCCTTGCCTCTTCGATGATTGAAAATTTCCTGGGGCCTCCCAGCCGTGCTTCCTGTACAGCCTAGAGAACCATGAGCCAATTACAGATACCAAAAATGTGGAACCAGCATTTGCACTCAGTATCAGGCAGAGGCCAAAACAGTGTGAAGGGCTCAGAGGAAGACAGAAAGATGAAGGAAAAGTTGAAATTTCCTAAAAACTTGTTGGTTGATAGTGATATGGACACTGAAGACCAGGCTGAGGAGGTCTCAGATAGAAATGAGGAACTTATCAGGAAGTGGAGTAAGGTCACCTATGTTATGGATTAGCAAAAAACTGGTGGCATTGTGGCCCTGCCCTAGGGATCTGTGGAACTATTGATTTTGAGAGTGGTGACTTAGGGTTTCTGGTAAAAGAATTTCCTAAGTAGCACAGCATTCAAGATGGGGCCCTGTTGCTTCTAATAGCCTATGCTCATGTGTGTCAACAAAAACAAAAATATGATGTAAAACAGGCAGTTACATTTAAAAGGAAAGCAGAGTGTAAAGGTTTTGAAAATTTGCAGCCTGGCCACATGGTAGAAAAGAACAACCCATTTTATGGGGAGGAATTCAAGCTAGCTATAGAAATCTGATTAAGTAACAAGGAGCTGAATGGTAATAGCCACAACAATGAGGAGGCCTCAAAGGCATTTCAGAGACCTCTGCAGTAGCCCCACCTCCCATCACAGGCCAAGAAGCCTAGGAGGGGAGAATGTTTTTATGGGCCACACCCAGGCTTGCACTGCCCTGTACAGTGTCTGGACACTGCTCCTAATATCCTGGCTGCTCCAGCACCTGCCTTGGCCCAAAGTTTGCCCGATACAGCTTCAGTGACAGGTTCAGATGGTACAAACCATGATACTTGGTGGCTTCTACTTGGTGATAATCCTGTGGGTGCACAGAGCAAGGGTTGAGGCTTGGGAGCCTCAGCCTAGATTTCAGAGGATGTGTGGAAAACCATGGATGTCCAGACAGAATCCTAATGCAGGTGTGTAGTCCTCATGGAGAACCTTTAGCAGGACAGTGCAGAGGGGAAATGTAATGTTGGAGCTGCCAGAGAGACCACACTGGAGCACTGCCTATTGGAGCTGTGAGAGGAGGACCAACATCCTCCAGACCCTGGAATGCTAGATCCATTGACAGCTTGTAATTGAGCCTAGAAAAGGCATAGGTACTCAATGCCAGCCCATTGGGAGCTGGACCCTGCAAACCCATAGGATTAGAGCTGCCCATGGCTTTGGGAGCCCAACCCTTGCACCAGTGTGCTCTGGATGTTGGATATGAAATCAAAGGAGGTCATTTTGGAGATTTAAGATTAAAGACTTCCCTGCTGGGTTTCAGACTTTCACAGGACCTGCAGCCCCTTTCTATTGGCTGATTTCTCACAAGTATTTACCCAATGCTTATGGCTCCATTGTACCTTAGAAGTAACTTGATTTTATTTTATAGGCTGATAGGTAGAAAGCAATAGCCTTGTCCCAGATGGGACTTTGGTTTGGGGATTTTTTAGTTAATTCTTCAATGAGTTAAGACCTCGGAGGGCTGTTGGGATTTTATTTTGCAAAGTGTGAAGGACATGAGATTTGGGAGGGGCCAGGGCAGAATGATAAAATTTGGATCTCTGTCCCCACCCAAATCTTAGGTTGAATTGTAAGCCCCAGTGTTGGAGGTGGGGCCTCTCGGGAGATGACTGAATCATGAGTGGAATTCTGATGGAATTTAATAGTGGAAACAAACTACTACTTAAAATGGAATATTTTAGTAAATCTGAGAGAAAGAAGAAAAGACTTAGAAAATATTTAAAATACTGAAAATGGTATAAAAGCAAGTCAAAAATCAATCAGAAAACAATTGTATGATAGAATTAAAGATGGTGCATAAAATCATGTTTCAAAATTATCCACTCGGATACTCAGTGTTTTCATAAAATATTCATGATGTATTATTTAAAATCATTTATAAGAGAATGGCACGAATTTTTTACCCCATCCTAAAATGTAAGTATAAATACAGATAAATGTGTGGAAAGATCTACATCTAAATTTTAATAGAGATTTAGAAATTATATACTACATATAGTTATCACTTTGGAAAATTCTATCTACATAGAGTACTTCCAACTGACAGACGTTTTCTACTGTTCAGAATGCCACACACCCCACAAAAAATTGTTTTCATAATGGAAAAGATATTTCAACTTTTTTTATGTGAAGACATTAATGGTCTTATACATATTCATACATGCTGAATCTAAAACAAATTAACAAAAATCCTGCCTGTAACCATATAGCAAGTGTTGTTTATAGTTTTTCCCTTTTGGTGTATCTGCTATAGCCTCTATTTCAGCTGGAATCAAAATTGTATTAATCATTTACTATTTGTAAAAATTTTTTTACACATTTCCACAATATAAGCAGCTTATTTATAACCTACTACCCAAACATGGGTACTAGTTTTATACTGCAGATCTCCTCACACAGTCTGGTGCTTGTCTTTTTCTTGCTTGCGTGTTCTCTCATTCTCTCTCTCTCTCTCCCCTCTCCCTCTCCCTGCTCCCTCTGTCTTCCTCTCCCCGTCTCCCACTCTGTGTGTGTGTGTTTCCCCATGTCTGTCTCCATAAGGTTAAGAGTTAAGAAGTGTCACCACAATCAAATGGGGAGAGAAACCTAGGAGATATCTCAATAATAATTGAAGAGTATCAATTCTTAGTTTTCCATTCTTCAAATATATTCCTAAGAAATCGAGAAAAAAGTTAATTAAAAAGAGTGAAATACTCTTGGGTGGACTATGCTTAACCCTTCATTAATGAATGACTTAAAGCTTTGAAAGGTATTTTAAAAGTCAATCAGAAAATATTTTTATATTTGAGAGAAAATGGACACTGGATCAACAATGAAGAGACCTAAGAGGCTGGAGAGTCTACTGGGAGCTCTAAAGGAGGAGCCTTACAAATGATGACTAGTTGATAAGTGGAAAAATTTAGAGAATCTGGGAATCTGGAGTGAAACCTTAGGTGACAAACAATGGCTGTGGCCTCAATGCAATCTGTTATTTGATTCAAGCCACATTTAGCAGAGAGAGATAAATTCTTAAAGAACCTGAGTGGGTGTGTTTTCTCAGGAGTCCACTGTTCCTATGTATAGCCTCCTAGAAGGCACAAAAAGTTCCTTGAAGTAGCCCCACACTGAAGAGAGGGTGCACAGGATCCAAAACAGGCATCGCTGTGCTTGCAGCTACAGCCCCATCCCCAGGGACACCACATGCGCAGTACATGCTGTACATTACTCTTCTCAAAAAGGCGACATTCATGTTTTAGCTCACATGAATGCCACCTTCTTGAGAAAGGCACTGCACGCTGAATGGCTGAATGTGGCATCCCAGACCAAATGTTCCCCATTCATGCAGTTTTTATTGACGTCCTTATAGGAGTATTATGTGTTTGCATGGCCACCAAGATTTATGCCCAGGAACTAGGCAACTTCTAGCCCCCGGCATTCCCCTTTTCATTCTGCCTGGAGTGAGATTTTAACATGTAGATTTTTGTTTTGGTTTGTTGTAATCTCACCTAATCAGGAGGCTGAGGCAGGAGAATCCCTTGAACCTGGGAGGCAGAGGTTTGGTCAGCAGAGATCTTGCCACTGTACTGCAGCCTGAATTACAAAGTGAGACTTGTCTCAAAAAAAAAAAAAAATCAAACAGAAAAAACTTAAACTTACTGGTTAAGTAGAAAGAACCAACCACTCAGCAAATCCTTCTGTTGTCCGAAAGCTCCAGCTGTGCTGCAGAAACCTGAATTCCAATGGAAAAATCACAGAATACAATAACCTAGATGCGAATAAGTGGAGAAGAGTCAGAGGATACCAGGTTGGAGAGAGCAGAAATTTCATTTCTTCTTGAGGCTATTCATGGGGAAGAACTCATAGAAATTAATACAAGAGACCCACAAGACAGACGATGGGCTGGAAAACAAGAAATGCTATTTTATTTCTCTTAGCTCCATGCTTCTTTATAGTTCATTTATTTTAGTGTGTGTTTGCGCTGTGTGTGTGTGTGTTAATAGCTCTAAGATTTTTTAACTCTAAGATTTAGAATTTGCATTAATATGTTTTCCATCCATTGACTTTTACCAACTTTGACATAGGTCTTCATATTTAAAAGTGTTTGTTTTAGAAAGTATGTACTTTCTTATTTTTATGTAATTTGACAATTTGTCTTAATTGAAGCAATTTAGATCATTATAATAGTATAGTTATTTATATACATACATTTAAATCTACTGGCTGTCTAGTTTTTTTCTATGTTTCATCTTTTTCTTATTCCTAATTTTCTTGTTTTTCTGCCTGATGATGGATTTAGTATTTATCATTTAGTTACATTTTTTCTATTCTTGGCTTATTAGTTAGGTCACTTTAAAAAAAATAGCAGTTGCTCTAGTGTTTACAAAGTTCATATTTAATTTATCAGTCTGTCCTCAAAGAATATTGTACTAGTTGATGTACAGTTAATTTCACTGTTAATTATTGAGTGATTAATAGAAGAGTAATAAAATGCCTCTGTGTGAACCCCCAAAATCTGAGATGGGCCTCAGTTAATTTAGAAAGATAATTTTACCAAGGTTGAGGATATACTCCCATGACGCGGCCTCAGGAGGTCCTGGTGACATGTGCCCAAGGTGGTCAGAGCACAGCTTGGATTTGTTCTTTATTGTATTTGTTTTTGGTGGAGTCTTGCTCTGTCATACAGGCTGGAGTGCAGCAGCATGATCTGGGCTCACTGCAACATCTGCCTTCTAGGTTCAAGCATTTCTCCCACCTCTATTTCCCAAGTAGCTGGGATTACAGGCACCCACCACCACGCCAGACTAGTTTTTCTGATTTTAGTAGAGATGGGGTTTCGCCATGGTGGCCAGGCTGATCTCAAAATCCTGTCTTCAGGTGATCTGCCTGCATTGGCCTCCCAGGGTGCTGGGATTACAGGCATGAGCCACCACTTCTGGCCAGCACAGCTTGGTTTAATATATTTTAGGCAGACACGAGACATCAATCAACATATGTAAGATGAATATTTGTTCAGTCTGGTCCAGAAAGGAGGGACAACTGAAAGCAAAAGTGGAACACCTCAGTGTGATGGGGAGGCTTTCATGTCATAGGTAGGTGACAGACAAAAGGTCACATCCTTTTGAGTTACTGATTAACCTTTGCAAAGGAGGCAGTCAGATAAGCATCTATCTCAGTGAGCAGAGGGCTGACTGTGAACAGAATGGGAGGCAGGTTTGCCCTGAGCACTTCCCAGCTTGACTTTCCCCTTTAACTTAGTGATTTTGGGGCTGTGATATTTCCCTTTTACAACCAAATCTTCATCTTGATTATTTTCTGAGTTTTTGTTTTTGTAGATTCATGTTTATGCCTGGTATGTTTTCTGCCTGAGGAAATGTGTTAACATGTCTTGTAATGCATTTCTACTGGGGTGAATAATCGAAATGTTCTTTATCTGAAAAAAATTATGTCATTTTTGTGTTTATAATAGAGATAACTATGAGCCCATCAAAAAAAATATTTGTCTCAAAATTGTTTGTTTGCTTTTTTCTAACATAGCCATTTCTCATAGTTCCTATCCCTGTGCTGAAACTCCTCATTTGCTCAACGTGAAGTCTACCTTTTTCAATAGTGATATTGTTTGGGTCTGTGTTCCCACCCACATCTCATGCTAAGTAGCAATCCCCAATGTTGGAGGTGGGGCCTGGGGGGACTTGATTGGATCATGGGGATGGAATTCCCATGAATGTTCTAGCACCATCTCTTTGGTGCTGTTCATATGATAGTGAGTTGTCAGGAAATGTGGTTGTTTAAAAGTGTGTAGCACCTCCCACATTTCTCTTCTTTCTTTTCTGGCCATGTGAGGAGCTAGGTCCTCCCTTGCCTCTTGGATATCTGAAAGTTTCCTGAGGCCTTCCCAGCCAGGCTTCCTCTACAGCCTACAGAACCATGAGCCAATTACGGATACCAAAAATGTGGAACCAGCTTTTGCATTGGGTAACAGGCAGAGGTTGAAAGAGTTTGGAGGCCTCAGAGGAAGACAGAAAGATGAAGGAAAAGTTGAAATTTCCTAAAGACTTGTGATGGCTGATAGTCATATGGACACTAAACACCAGACTGAGGTCTCATATGGAAATGAGGAACTTATTGGGAAGTGGAGTAAATGTCACCTTTGTTCTAGATTAGCAAACAACTGCGGCATTGTGGTCCTGCGCTCGGGATCCGTGGAACTTTTCAACCCGGCAGTGTTGATGTAGGGTTTCTGATAGAAGAAATTCCTAAGCAGCACAGCATTCAAGGTGGTGCCTGGTTGCTTCTAACAGCCTATGCTCATGTGTGTCAACAAAAAAGATGTAAAACTGGCACTTATATTTAAAAGGAAAGCAGGGTGTAAAGGTTTTAAATATTTGCAGGCTGGCCACATGGTAGAAAATAACAACCCATTTTCTGGGGAGGAATTCAAGCTAGCTGCGAAAATCTGTTTAAGTAACAAGGAGCTGAATGGTAATAGCCAAGACAATGGGGAGGCATCAAAGGCATTTCAGAGACCTCTGCAGTAGCCCCTCCTCCCATTACAAGCCAAGAAGCCTTGGAGGGGACAGTGTTTTCGTGTGCTACACCCAGGGACCCAGTGCCTTGTACTGTGAACACACCTCTCAATATTGTGGCTGCTCCAGTGCCAGCCTTGGCCGAAAGTGTCTCCCATACAGCTTTAGCCGCTGGTTCAGTTGGAACAAACTGATCTTTGGTGGCTTCCACTTTGTGTTAAGCCTGTGGGTGCACAGAGAAAGAGTTGAGGCTTCTGAGCTTCACCTAGATTTCTGAGGATGTATGGAGAAGCATGGCTATCCAGGTGGAAGCCTGCTGTAAGGATGAAGTCCTCTTGGAGAACCTTTACTAGGGCAGTGCAGAGTGGAAATGTGGGGTTGGAGCTCCCACACAGAGTCTACACTGGAGCATTGCCTAGTGCAGGTGTGAGAAGTGGGCCACTATCCTCTAGCCCCTCGATCTACTGACAGCTTGTAATTTGAGCCTGGAAAAGGCATATGTATTCAGTGCCAGCCCACTGTGGACTGGACCCTACAAAGCTACAGGGTTGGAGCTCCCGAAGGCTTTGGGAGCCCAACACTTGCCCCAGTGTGCCCTGGATGTGGTACATTGGAATCAAAGGAGATCATTTTGGTGATTTAAGAGTTAAAGACTTCTCTGCTGGGTTTCAGATGTGTACAGGACTTGTAGCCTTTCTATTGGCTGATTTCTCATGAGTATTTACCTAGTGCTTCTACCTCCATTTAACTAATTAACTTGTTTTTATTTTATAGGCTGATAGGTAGAAGGGATTAGAATTGAATCAGATGAGACTTTGGATTGTGGACTTCTGAGTTAATGCTTTAGTGAGGTAAAACTTTGGGGGACTGATGGGATTGTATTTTGCAAAGTGAGAAGGACATGAGATTTGAGAGGGGCCAGGGCAGAATTGTAAGGGTGGGATCTGTGTCCCCACCCAAATATCAGGTTGCCTTGTAACCCCCAATGTTGGTGGTGGGGGCCTGGTGAGAGGCGATTGGATCATTGGGGTAGAATTCTGGTGGAATTAAAAAGTGGAAATAAACCATTATTTAAAATGGAATATTTTAGCAAATTTGAGAGAAACTAGAAAAGACTTAGAAAACATTTAAAATACTGAAAATGCTATAAAAGCAAGTCAAAAATCAATTAAAACAATTGTATGATAGAGTGAAAGATGGCACATCAAATCATGTTTCAGAATCATTTACTAGGCTACTCAGTGTTTTTGTAAAATATTGATGATGCATTATTTGAAATCGTTTATAGGAGAATGGCACAAAATTGTTGACCCAGACCTAAAATCTAAGTATAAACACAGATAAGTGTGTGGAAAGTTCCATATCTAAATTTTATCAAATATTGTATCCACATCATGATGTTAGTGTTATGATAACATTTAATTACTGTAGTTCATATGTTTCATACCTTTTATGTGTTTTGCAAGTTGTTCTGGAATACATAGGAAATATGCTCATGGTAAGAAAAAAAAGGGATCAACAAAAATATATTTTTCTTTGACAGAATTCTGATGTAATAATAACTAGGAAAAGTATAAAATTTGTTTTTGGCAGTTATTTTTCCTCTTTTGAGCTCTGTACAGTTAGAGTTCTTGCCTTTCCATGTTCCTGACTCCTAACCCTTATAAATGTAAACTTATTTTAAATTATTGAGGATAAACTAATTGATTCACATTAACAATGGGACAAAATTATACAATAGGAAGAAAGGTCTAGAATGAGTATGTAACAATTAAACCAGTTTTTTTCATGTGCTAGGACTACAATATGGTAACTAGTAAAATTTTTAGTATACACAGAAGTGCTGAATTATATGTAGTTATTTATGCTGGAAATATTTATCACTTTATAAAATTACATATATTTTAAGTATTCTCTAGTTTGCCATTTTATTGTCTTAGTGGTCTTATTTGAAGACAAATTTTAATGTTTTCAAAGTCTATTTTATCAACTTATGAGTCAATTTTATTTTTATACTTTGATATCATATAATAATGGTCAAACATTTTCTGTTTTATGAAATTTGATAGTTTGCCATTTTGGTCTAAGATTGTGTTAATTTCTGCATGTGGTTTGAAATATGGACCAAGGTTCATATATGTATATAACATTTGCCTGCATCTTATTGTGTAAATACTATTATTACTTCATTAGATTGACTTTATAGCTGAGTCAAAATCAACTGGTGACATGTATGGATATTCCTGGTCCTTCTATTCCACTTCTCCATCCTTTTTCAGTACCACACTATATTGGCTAATCTAGTTTGACAGTAATTCTAGAAATTACAACTGTAAATTCTCCAACTTTGTGATTCTCTTTCAGGTTGCTTTGGATATTTTATTTTATTTCCCTTTAGATCAATTTTAGAATCATCATGCTAACATCTGCAGATTTTTGGGGGGGACATTGGTTGGAATTGCATTAACTCTATAGATCAGTAGAACTCTGTAAATCCATAGATTTGAATCCTTCAATCCATAAATATGATAGTCCACTTAACTAGTAATTATTTTCTTAGGGTATTTACACTCTTATCATACAGATGTTTTTGGTTTCCTATTGATACTGTAACAAATTCACATAAATTTGGGTGTTTACAACATAACATTATTATACTAGAGCCTAAAGATCAGAAATCTAAAATAGGTCTATCTTGGCTAAAATTAAGGCATTGGCAGGGCATTGTTCCTTCTGTTGGCTCTACAGGAGAATCTAGTTGATTGCAATTTTTGGATTCTAGTTCCTTTCTCCATTCTTTTGCTCATGGCATTTACCTTCACCTCTAGTCAATACTATAGCATTTTCCAATGTTTCTGTCATTCTGCCCAGCTTCCTCCTCTTTCTAACAGTCCTTGTGATTCTCTTGGGGTCACCTTAGATAATCTAGGATAATTCCAATCTCAAAATATTTAATTTAATCATATCTGCCAGGTTCTTTCTATCATAAAACGTGTTGTTTTTGAATTCAGGGGTACTCTGTAAACATCGTTTGGCAGGGTGCGGGGTGGGGGGGCTATCATTCTGCCTACCACAGAGATCTTGTACATTTTCTGTAGAGTTTTACCTAAGCATTTTACTTTTAGATTATTTTATGTTTTAATTAGCTTGATTTAATCATTGCATTATGTATGCATATATCAATACTTCATGTTGTACACCTTAATTAGATACAATATTTATAACACATAAACCTTAATAAGTTGGAAGAAAAAAATGCTGAATACAAAAAAGTATTTCACTATTAGAAAAACCATAAATACCAGTGAATACTGCTCTTTTTGAGAATTCATAAAGAGATACGATAACAACTAAAGTCCCTTTTCTTTCATTTTAGGATATCATTTAAAGCTATATAAGTAAACATGCATTCACTATGATACAGTTTTAGAAATTATATACTAAAAATTGGAAGATTCTGTGTACATACAGTAGTTCCAACTGAAAGAATTTTTTGACAGTTGAATGCCGCCGCCGCCCCCCTCAAAGATTCTATGTATTGTATTAGTACAATTGTTTTCATTACAGAAAAGATACTTCAACAGATTTTTTTTAGTTTCAAACATTAATGGTCTTGTATGTATCCATACATTCTGAATCTAAAAAATAAAAATCCTGCCTGTAACTATATAGTAATTTTTTTTCTAGCTTTTCCCTTTCGGTTTTTATGCTGTAGCCTCTATTTCAGTTGGAATAAAAATTGTATTAATCACTTACTATTTATAATTTTTTTTACACATTTCCACAATATAAGTAGCTTATTTATAACCTACTTCCCAAACATGCATTCTAGTTTCATGCTGCAGATGGCCTCACAATCTGCTGCTTGTCTTTCTCTTGCTCTCTGTGTGTGTGTGTTTTCCTCTGTCTCTCTATTAGGTTAAGAGTTAAGAAATGTCACCACAAGGAAATGGGGAAAGAAGCCTAGGAGATATCTCTTGAGTATCAATTCTATCATACCCTTCCTATCTTCAAATATACCCTTAAAAAATGGGGAAAAAAGAAAAAGAGTGAAATACTCTTGAGTGGACTATGCTTACCTCTTCACAAATTGGTGACATACAATTTGAAAGGTATTTTAAGTCAATCAGAAAATGTTTTAGTTTTTGTGAAAAAATGGACACTGTGTATCAGCAATGAAGGAACCTGAGAGCAGGAGAGTCTTTTGGGAGCTCTAAAGGAGGAGCCTTGCAAATGATGACTAGTTGATAGGTGAGAAAAGTTTAGAGAATTTGGGCATCTGGAGTAAAACCTCTCAGGTGACGAACAATGGCTGTGGCCTCTATACAGTGTCTTTCTCATTTGAGCCAAGCCTCATTTGGCAAAAAGAGAGAAATTCTTGAAGAACCTGAGTGGATGTGTTTTCTCAGGAGTCCACTGTTCCTATGTATAGTCTCCTAGAAGGCACAAAAAGTTCCTTGAAGTAGCCCCGCACTGAAGAGAGGGTGCACAGGACCCAAAACAGGCATTGCTGTGCTTGCAGCTACAGCCCCATCCCCAGGGACACCACGTGCGCAGTACATGCTGTACATTGCTCTTCTCAAGAAGGCGACATTCATGATTTAGTCCACATGAATGACACCTCCCTGCGAAGGGCACTGCACGCTGAATGGCTGAATGTGGCATCCCAGACCAAATGCTCCCCATTCATACAGCTTTTATTCGAGTCCCTATAGGTGTATTATGGCTTTGCATGGCCACCAAGATTTCTGCCAGTGAACTATGACACTTCTAGCCCCCAGCACTCCCCTTTTCATCCTGCCCTGAGTGAGATTTTTACATGCAGACGTTTGTTTTTTATTTTTGTTATTGTTTTGAGACAGAGTCTGGCTCTGTCACCTAGACCTGCATGCATTGTTGCAATATCGGCTCACTGCAAGTTCCACCTCCCACGTTGAAGCGATTCTACTGCCTCAGCCTCCCGAGTAGCTGGGATTAAAGGCATACAACACCATGAACAGATAATTAACATGCACATTTTTAGTGTTAGCAAGAATAGAGCTTTTCACTTCTTTTCCTTAGAGGAGAGTAATCCTTGTCTGGATTATCCCATTGGTTTTCACGTTATTTTACTTGTCTCATTAAACATCTTCATGGGCCAGGGGCAGTGGCTTATGCCTCTGTTCCCAGCACTTTGGGAGGCCGAGGCAGGCAGATCAAGTGAGGTCAGGAGTTCGAAATCAGCCTGGCCAACATGGTAAAACCCTGTCTCTACTAAAAGTACGAAATTGGCCAGGTATGGTGGCTTGTGCCTGTAATCCCAGCTACTCAGGAGTTTGATGCAGGAGACCCCCTTGAATCTGGGAGACAGATGTTATAGTGAGCAAAGATTGCGCCACTGTACTCCAGCCTGAATTTCAAAGTGACACCCTGTCTCATAAAAACAAAAACAAAAAAAACCCCTTAAAATTACTGGTTAAATATACAGGACGAACCAGCCACCAAAGTTTCTGTTGTCCTAAAACTCCAGCTGTGCTGCACAGACCCAGTTTCCAACAGAAAAACCACAGAATACAACAACCTGGATGTAAAGAAGCAGAGAAGAGTCAGAGGGTGCCAGGTTGGAGAGAGCAGAAATTTCATTTATTCTTCAGGGTATGGAGTGTAAAGAACCCATAGAAATTAATACGAGAGACAGACAAGACAGATGATGGGCTGGAAGATAAGACATGCTACTTTATTTCTCGTAGCTTCATGCTGCTTTATAGTTCATTTATTTGGGGGAACTCTCTCTCTGTGTATGGGTGTTATTAACAGTTAAATACAGCTCTAAGCTTTTGAGCTCTAAGATTTACTGTTTGCATTAATATATTTTCCATGCTTTTACTTTTACCTAACTTGCACATAGGTCTTTATATTTAAAATGTTTGTTTTAGAAAGTATATAGTTGTTTCTTATTTCTATATAATTTGATAATTTCTGTCTTAATGGAAGCATTTAGATCATTTGTTAGTATGATTATATACATGCATTGAAACTGGTTGGCTTTCTAGTTTTTTTCTTAGTATTTATATCATTCGGTTATATTTTCTCCACTCTTGGCTTATTAATTAGGTCCCTCTAAAAAAATAGCAGTTGCTCTAGGGTTTACAAAGTTCATATTTAATTCATCACAGTCTATCTTCAAGGAATATTTTACTAGTTCGTGTATAGTTTGAAAACTTTGATAGTACGCTTACAATTCACCCCATCCTTTGTCATATTTTTGTTAATTACTTTTATTGACTGATTAATAAAATGTCCTCTATGTGAACCCCAAAAATTTAAGACAGGTCTCAGGTAATTTAGAAAGTGAATTTTGCCAAGGGTGAGGATGTGCACCCACGACACAGCCTCAGGAGGTCCTGGTGACAGGTGCCCAAGGTGGTCAGAGCACAGCTTGGTTTTATACATTTTAAGGAGAAATAAGACATAGGTCAACTTATGTAAGATGAACATTTGTTCAGTCTCGTCTGGAAAGGAGGGACAACCCTAAGCAAAAGTGGGACACCTCAAAGTGGGGAGGAGACTTTAAGGTCACAGGTAGGTGACAGACAAAAGGTTGGATTTTTTTTTGAGTTACTGATTAACCTTTGCAAAGGAGGCAGTCAGATAAGCATCTATCTCAGTGAGCAGAGGGCTGACTGTGAACAGAATGGGAGGCAGGTTTGCCCTGAGCACTTCCCAGCCTGACTTTTCCCTTTAACTTAGTGATTTGGGGGCTGTGATCTTTCCCGTTTACAACCAACCATATCTTCATCTTTATTACTTTCTCAGTTTTTAATTTGTGTAGATTCACAATTCTGCCTATTTTTTCTGCCTGACAAAAATGTGTTAACATGTCTTGTAATGCATTTCTACTGTAGTGAATAACCTAAATGTTCTTTGAAAAAAAAATGTCATTTTTGTGTTTATTACAGATAATTGTGACCCAACAAAAGAAATATTTCTCTCTCAAAATAGTTTGCTTTTTCCTAACTGTAAATTTCTAAGATATCTACTCTTCCTATCTCTGTGCTAAAATTCCTCATTTGCTCATCCATGATGTCTGCTTTTTCCACTACTGATGTGGTTTGGATCTGTGCTCCTACCCAAATCTGAGATTGAACTGTAATGAGTAATGTTGGAGGTGGGGCCTGGTGAAGGTGTTTGTAACATGGGAGTGAAATTCTCATGAACTGTCTAGCACCATCCCTTTGATACTGTTTTCAATATAGTGAGTAGTTAGTTCTTACAAGATCTGGTTGGTAAAGTGTGTAGAATCTCCCCAATCTCTCTCTCCCTTCTTTTCCAACCATGTGAGGTGCTAGTTCCTCCTTTGCCACAGATGAAAGTTTCCTGGGGTCTCCCAGCCATGTTTCCTGTATAGCCTACAGAACTATGAGCCAAATAAAGATACCTAAAAATGTTGAAAAAGCTTTTGCATTGGATAACAGGCAGAAGTTAAAATATTTTGGAGGACTCAGGGGAAGACTGAAAGATGAAGGCAAAGTTCAATTTTCCCAAAGTCTTGTTAAATGCTTGTCACTACATTGCTGATAGTGATATGGACACTTAAGGCAAAGTTGAGGAGGTCTCAGATGGAAATGAGGAACTTATTGGGAAGTGGGGTAAAGGTCACCTTTGTTATGAATTAGCCAAGAAATTGGTGGCATTGTGGCCCTGCCCTAGCAATCTGTGGAATTTTTTAACTTGACAGTGATGATTTAGGGTTTCTAGTAGAGGAAAATCCTAAGCAGCATAGCATTCAATATGGATCCAGGTCATTTCTAATAGCTTATGCTCATATGCACCAACAAAAAAATGATGTAAAACTGGATCTTATATTTAAAAGAAGGAAAGCAAGTATAAAGGTTTTGAAAATGTGAAGCCTGGCCACAAGGTAGAAAAGAAAAACCCATTTTCTGGCGAAAAATTCAGACCAACTGCAGAAATCTGCATAAGTAAAGCAGAGCTGAATGTTAATAACCAAGACAATGGGAAGGCCTCAGAGACCTCTGTAGTAATCCCTTCTCCCATCACAGGGCAAGAAGCCTAGGAGGGGAGAATGCTTTCCTGGGCTATACCTAGCATCCCCACTGCCCTGTGAAGTATCTGGACGCTGCTCCAGTACCAACCTCGGCCTAAATGGCCCCGGTACAGCTTGAGCCACTGGTTAAGCTGTAGGGACTATAGGGAAGACATGATTGTATTTTTAATGAGAAGGACATGAGATTTGGGAGGGGGCAGGGCAGAATTTTATGGCTTGGATGTGTGTCCCCACCTAAATCTCAGGTTAAATTGTAATCCCCAATGTTGGACGTGGGTCCTGGTGGGAGGTGATTGGATCATCGGGGTGAAATTCTCATGAATGGTCTAACCCCGTCCCTTTGGTGCTGTTCTCACGATAGTGAGTTCTCACAGTAGTCTGTTTAAAAGTGTGTAGTACCTCCCCCATCTCTCTTTTCCTCCTGTTCTGGCCATGTGAGGTGCTCACGCATCTCTGCCTTCTGCCATAATTATAAGCTTTATGAGCTTTCCCTCCTCTTCCTATACAGCCTGTAAAACCTTGAGCCAGTTATACCTCTTATTTTAATAAATGACCCCATCTCAGTTATTTCTTTGTAGCAGTGGAAAACAGAGTAATACAACTAAATAACTAAATATATTAATTATAGCTATGGTAAAGTCTCTCTTTCTAACCATCCTGACAACTGGATCATCTCTCGGTCTGATTTTATTTGTCTCTTGATAGTAAGTTTTCTCATGTTTCTTTGTAAATGCATTTTGAAATTTGCATTTGATGCTGAACATTGTTTATATAATAGTAAAGAAAGTAGTAAATAATTTCACCTGGAAAGAAACATGTCTTTTTTTCCCCCTCAGGCTCTGATTATGTGATAGTGGCATTTGAATCAATCTTGTCAGTTATTAACTTGGTATTGGGTTTTGTTGTTCTGTTAATTACCTTAAGAGTAATACAGTCTTCAAATTTCTCCAGCATTGCTTTGTGCATAGGGTGATAATTTAGGTTCCAGAGACATTTTCTCTGTCTTCCGGGCTTACGCATTGATCTTTGACATCTGCGCACATGGAAAGCACATCGGAATATGTCTCCATGTTGCATCTCTTTCCCCAGTGGTAGACTTTCCTTGCTTACTCCTTAGGGCTTGCTAGGCCACTGCAAATTACCTTACTTTCTTTGTCATAGATGAGCCAGTCTCTGTATGCCATTTCTCATTGGCAGGGCATGCTCTTCCTTAAGATCAAGCTGACTAATAGATCTTTAACCTGTAGTACTGAGTTGTTGAAGAAAAATCATGAATTTGGTGTTCATCTGAATTTTTCACACATGCAATATGTATATGCGTTGTTAAGTTGAAATTCACATTCCTTCCTCTTTCATACACACTAGGCAGAAGAGGAACTGGATTTATGTTTTGTTTTTGTTTCTTTCCTTTCATTCTTTGCTCCTCTTTTGTTTATTTTAGAATAATTTTAGGTTCATGTAAAAGTTGTAAACACATTACCGAGAGTTCCCATATAGCATCACCCATCTTCCCCTAAGGTTATCATCTTACATAACAATGATACATCTGTGAAAACTCAGAGTGGCACAATAACATTAACAGAACTATAGACATTTACATTTCCACCCTTTTTCCCACAAATGTGATTTTATTGTTTCCTTAAGTAGTGAAATATATCAGTTTTCCTTTGGTTTTAATGTCCATGACAGTTTTGAAGAGTCAAATCTGTCCGTTCAGCCATATTCTAGAATGCCCCTCAGATTGAGTTTTTCTGATATTTTCTTTTGATTTCATTATGGTTCTGAGATTTTTGGGGTGGAATACCATGAAAATGAAGTGGCCTTCTCACTGTATCATATCAGACAGTAAGTCAACATGACTTAACACCAGTGGTGTTAACCTATAAATATTTGGTTAAGGTGGTATGTTTTCCAGTTTCTATACTGTAACATCACTACTTTTTTCCCTTTACTCACATAATTCTTTGGAAATGAGTCATAGAGCCCAGCCTACATTCAAGTAGAGAGGCAATACATTCCACCTCTTGGGAAATAAGGAGAGTATCTACACATATAATTCAGAATTATTTTGTAAGGTAGTTTTGTAACTTAGTCAATTCAGGTTACCATAAATCTGTTGGCACATAAACAACAAAAATTTATTTTTCACAGTTCTGGTTTCTGGAAGTCTGAGATTAGGGTGCCAACTGGATCAAGATTTGGTTAGGGTCCTTTTCTGGGGTTCAAACTACTACAGACTTCTTGTTATGTCCTCACACAGCAGAAAAGAGGTGACAGAACTCTCTGGGAGCCTTTTTTGTAAGGGCACCAATCCCAATGGTGAAAGCTCCACCCTCATGACCTAATCACCTCCCAAAGTACCACCTCCTAATAGCATTCACATTGAAAATTAGGATTTGAACATATAAATCTGGGAAGGATATAAACAATCTATAACACTACCTTATCCCACATGCAATTATTCAATAGTTTATTTATGTACTATGTACTGCTAGGTATTAATTTTATTATTTGCATTTTAATCAAATACTGTTGTTACTAATTATTCAGCTTTGGCAAACTGGAAGCTCTTTTAGAGTGCATCATTTTATCCTTATTTTTAGAATACTCTCTTATTTTCTGGTACTTCAGATTCCTCAAGTTTGTAATTCTCTTGTAATTTTCCTGCTCTAGACCTAGAATCACCAATCTTTCTAACAATTCTAGGTTTCTTTTATTAGAGAATGAAGTATAAAAGCTAATATTTGAGGTATGATATTTAAAATAATACTTTGCCGTCTTTATATTCCAGAAGCTATTTACCTTGGCTAAGACTGGAATGTGGTGAAAGGATTTGCAACAGAAATTATTAGTAGTCATAGGATATTCTTTAAACATGCACAGTAAAATTAAAGTTTTTTGTATGCATATACTCCTATGAATTTTAACACATGTATAAACATCACCACTTTCAAGATAGAAAACAGTTACATCACAGTAAATAGTTTCCTTCTGCTGTCACTTTGTAGTGAAGCTACCCTTAAGCCCTGACAGTAAGTAAACTATTTTCTATTAATATAAGTCATCATTTAAGGGATCTCATATAAATGGAATCATGCAACATGGCACATTTTTCAGACTGGTTTCTTGCACTCAGCAAAATCTTTGAGATGAATCAAGTTGTTATGAAATAGTATTCCAGTGAATGGATGTACCATACCCATTGAAGGAAATTTGAGTTGTTTATGGTGTTTTTGCCTTCTAAATAACATATATGAATGGAAATTAAGCACATAACAAGGCTTAGCATCATTAGTTATTATGGAAGTACACATTAAAACCATAATCAGGTAATACGTTACTCCCACTAGGAGCCAAAATTTTTGAAAGGTTAAATACACTAAGTGCTGCTAAAGATGAGAAACTGGAAATCTGGAACTGTAAAACTTTGGAAAGCAGATTTTAGTTTTTTTTTTTTTTTTAAGTTAATCATAAATCCACCATATTATCTTGCCATTCCAAGGAAAATGTCAAAACAGTACCTTCTACATGAGTGTTCACAGCGGCAGCATTCACGGTAGCCAAAAATTTCACACAGCTGAAATGTCATCAGCAGGTATACAGATGAACAATTCATGGTATATAATATACAACCATAAAAAATATGATTAAAGAAGCTAGCCAAAAGAGTACATACCTTATCTTCTGAAAACAAAAGCATAACAATTAGCAGTATCCAAGGCAAACATATTATGTAGATTAAGAATAATCACCTGGTGGAGATGGGGTTAGCAGACAACAGGAAATAATATTGTACTTTCTAATGTAGGTATATAAAACATATAACGTTTCAGTCTCTGTGGGGTCTTTGGTATGAGTAGGGAAACTCAAAGGAAAATATAAAAGTAAATTAAGCCCATGTAAAATCTCTTTCTCAAGAGTTCTAAACTAAACCTCCACAAAATACCAGCAAACTGAATCCAATAACATATTAAAACCAAATTTATATATGCAACATAATACAAGAGAGGCTAAAGAATATTTCAACTAAATATTAACACTAACCCAACAATAATATCCATACAACATAAGCACATGCACATCCAATTACAATTCCACACCAACCGTACACATAGATTACTCTGACCACTACCATATAAACATGCAAAAGTGAAGAGAAACTCAGAGTAGTTACATAGACAAGTCTATGGGAAATGCTAGAGTACAGGAAGGAATGGGGAAGATAATGGTACCAGCCTGCACTCCGTACCATTCTAACTACTATGTTAGGTGACAGAGAACAGCAATGTCTCTAATTTATATTACAACCTAAATTTTCTGACACAGCTTAGGTTGACATATGATATACAGTTACTAGCTTTAGGCAAAGAAATTCACAAATACAAGTTGTCAACTCAACAAATCCTAAAATGATTTAAAGGAGCTTGTATCAGAAATGACACCAGTTTCTACATCATTTCTCAACAGAAGAATGTAAAATTTACAATTTACTCCTCAGGCACTGGCCCAGTGCTATGATTGATTAAGTCCAAAAGAGAGTGGCTCTTGACATCGTCTCTCTCATTAAGTCATATGTTAATAAGAACCCAAGAAAAATTAGGGAAAAAAGCAAACGCAGTATTTAGTCCTACTCAAAAGGCTTGCAACATTTATTCATTCTCAAGTGATTCTTTAGTCACATCATTCATTCACATATAATGTAAAAATGTTCACATTAAAAAGGTAAGGAGACCAACTGAAAAAAAAGTTTTCAGCACTGTCTTCATTTCTAATTACATGTTGACATGAGAGAAGATTTTCTGAGCACTGGCAAAGTAATAGGCTTTGAGAAAGGACAGTACTATCAATGAGTGAAAGGGTAAAGGTATTTGGGGTTCAGATGGAAAGGTATTTGTGTAGGGACAGAATTTGAGCAATTCTCTTAAAGGATACTTAAATACTATAAGCAAAACTGATTGATGAGAACAAGGTAGGTTCCTTTCACAATGAGCAAATGATAAATTTCAGTACTTCAGGATTACTCACCAACAATCCCTGATGTCCCACATTGCTATGTTGTTATCTCTCTTGACTCCCATCTCATAATCTCGTTTACTACGGATCTAAGGTAATTAATCTAGAGTTTTTTTTTTTTTTTTTTTTTTTTTTTTTGAGATGGAGACTGGCTCTTTTACCCAGGCTGGAGTGCAGTGGTGAGAACTTGGCTTACTGCATCCTCCACCACCTTGTTCAAGCGATTCTCCTGCCTCAGCCTCTCCTGCCACCACATCTGACTAATTTTTTGTATTTTTAGTAGAGACAAGGTTTCACCATGTTGCCCCAGGCTGGTCTTGAACTCCTGATCTCAAGGTATCCACCTGCCTTCACCTCCCAAAGTGCTGGGTTTACAGGCGTGAGCCACCACTCCCAGCAATCTAATTTGAAGATAACAATTCTGCCAGTTATCTGAGATTTGGATATCTGAGACTTCTGCTCATGTTCCCTTGCTTGCAACTGTCCAGAAGGAAGTTTGTCCTCTCCATTAAATGCAGAGAACATCGCATATTCCTTAATATTTCTGTGCATTACAGGAAGACTTATGATAGCCTGTGCCCCTAAAGATGTGCTCTCAAGACAAACTGGCCATCTAAACACTGTCTTCTTTCTTCCCAGTCCCAATTCTATAGAGGACTTTTGTCCTCATTTTTCACAGGCTTTCTAATATAAAAAATTTGACAAAATAGAGAAGAACTCCATCCAGTATAGACACTATAGATGTAATGAAGCTGTGCTGGCAGAGTTAGAAATTCCTTCTTCCAGATGTATGCTACCATGTGGCCCTGGGCTTAATCACTCTGCATTTAGTTTAGTAAGAGTAAATTATCGGAGCCATCTTACACAGTAGCCCTGTACTTCTTTTGAGTTTGTAATGGATAATAATGAATATTCTGTCACAAGTGTTTCTTTTGTTCAGTGAATAAAATGATTCTAAATATCTCAGCCCTTTTACTGAATTGTTTGAAATCCATGAAAAGCAACCAAAGTTAGATTCTATAGAAATATTTACACACATCAATTTTCCCTTTGTCCACTTACCTTTTCTCTTAAATATTTGGGCCCTTGATGTAGCTCCCCAAAGTTCTCAAGGGAAAAAAAATAGGCCGAAAACAATACTCTCCCCCTGAAACATTAGTACAAGTACTACTTTGGTTCCTTTGCATCACCCATTCCTCAGTAGCTTCAAAGTAGTCTTTACAACAACCTAGCACATAGCAAGAGAGTCTAAGACCCACTGCTCCATGAAACCACACACACAGACACAGACCAAAGTAAACAAGATTAAAAAGAACTAAAATACAAAAAAAAAAAACATAAAACTAACTATAAACAATATTAAGCCATCTAAAAGAACTCTAGCAACATATAATGCAAAGTTCCAACAACATATGCACAAATTAATATGCAAATAACAAAAAGAAAATTCAGAATTCCAAGCAATGTACATAAAGAAATACCAATCAAAACACTAATAACAAAATGTACACCAAATCTGTAAACAAATTCAAACACATATAATCCCGAAGGAGCCAAAGGCAAACAAAGCAAAACCGTACACATGAAGCAAACTGGTGAGAATAGCAAAAGCAAGACAAAAACACAGATCAAACCTCAAACAATAAAAACCACAAAATCCCCACACTACATGCACACAAAAATGTATGGGCACATAAACCAAGGCACACACGAATACATATATCACTCCCCCCATCACGATATAAACACCAACAAATGTGCTAAGACAAATTTTAAAAAGTCACAGTGGCCAACAAATATACCAGGAGTATCTGGGACTCTCAGTGACCAAGGAAATCCTATGAGTGCAAGAAGGACAGAAATACTTACAATGATGAGTAGCCACATGACGTTGAATGGTAATACTGTTAAGAAAGGAAACAGAGTAGTTTTCTTCTGTTTCATTATAACCTACATTTCCCGTCAAGTTCTTGAGTCAGGGAGGGGGCATATGGTTGTTTTGAGATGGGAAACAAATTAAAACTTTACAATCCACATTTGCCAACACTTGATTGTAATTTAATGTAGTTTACCTGAAAGGGGGCATCAGGCTGTCTCTCATTTTTCAGCACAGAAGTGTAAAAGAGGTACTGCTCCAGTCCTGTCTCTTTGTCTTTCTCTTTCTCTCATAACAGCTATAGTTTAAGAAAAGATACCCTGAAAACATGGAAAGAGAAAAGTCAATATAAAATTTCCGAATTTTTAAGAGGTCTGAGAAGGGAGTTAGCGTGTGGCCTGGAGCAGGTGATCCTGACTACCAAGGGAAAATGGGGAGTAGTACTCTACAATGGAGGTAAGGGAGAGTATGTCTGAAATACATCAGATGGCTCTTAGCATTACTATGCCTTGTGATTAAAGTCAATAGAAAATGATGACAACCCAATCCTGGCAGGACTACTCATGGCCCAGACCCTTCAGAAAGGAAAGTTTAGGTTACTCCACCAGGTACAAAATCATGGCTGTCTGAGATACTTGCTGAAGACAAAGGGAATGCAAAACAGGTGGTAAAGAAAAGGAGTTGCAAATACCAGCTACCACCAAATGACAGTTACATAAATGAGAACTGTAGTTCTCATGAGCATTTTCTACTTATATTTTTATTAATATATTTCTCTATTTGTTTTCTTGTCTCTCTTATCTCCTCATCATGTAACGTAAGATGTACCAATATAATATCATAGTTATTAAACATTGTTAACTTTAAATCACAGTATTTATGTTATGGAATGTCACAGAGAAGAGTAAACATCACTCCAGGACTTTATGTCCTCTTCTGGCGAAGTGGTTAGTGAATTCTGGGTTGTACAAATGGTAGTTTTATCACATTAAATGAAATTATGACCTTGGTATTTTTATCGTGTGATGATTAAATATAATTTAAGGAGATGTGTAGAAGTGTCAGTATGACATGGGGTAAACTTGTGATGATTAATTCTATGTTTCAACCTCACTGAGTCATGGAGTACCCAGACATTTGGTCAGTCATTATTCTGGGTGTTTCCATGAAGGTCTTTTTGAATGAGATTAGCATTTAAATCAATCAGTAGAAAGAGTAAAGCAGATTGCCCTCCCTAACGTGAGTAGGCCTGCACCAATCAGATGAAGGTCTAAATGGAACAAAAGGGCTGACTCTCCCCTGAGTTAGAGAGAATTCCTCCTCCCTGACTGCCTTTAAACTGGGGCATCTCCTTTTTTTTTAATCACTGTACCCAAATTAAAACCTTGGCTCTTCCTTGGTCTCAAGCCTGCTGGCCTTTGGACTTGATCTACAAAATGGTTCCCCTGATTCTTTGATCTCGGGACTTGAAATGCAATGATACCATCAGCTCTCCTGGGTCCCCAGCTTGCTGATTCATCCCCTGCAGATCCTGGAACTCGCCAGCCTCCATAATTGCCTAAGGTAATTCCTTACAGTATCCTTATAATAAATATCTTAAGACATTTATGTTTTACATAGACTTCCATATTTCATCAATCATTATTCTGGGTGTGTCTTTGAAGGTCTTATAAGACTTGATCCAGAATCTGAGGGTGCCTGGGGTGCCTGTGAAAAGTATCTCATGTAGGTTTTTTGAGCATTTATTGCTTTTTCTCCACAAAAGAACTACTACACTAGGAACAAGATTTGTGACAGGAACATGGTTGTTTTCCTTTTTCTGTGAATGTCATATATATAATATACATACAGATACTATTTATGTTTTTCAGTTGGTCTTTTTAAGTATTATGTGAACAGATAAAGTGATGAGACTATGTATCAACATGTCTGTATATATACATATAACTTTTGCATATGTAAAGTTTCCATAATTATATATACACACATGTTCATACATATCTATATATCATCACTTCATCCGTTCACATAATACTTAACAAAAAGACCCCCTAAAAAATGTAAATAGTTCAAATGAAAGCAAATTTGGGGTATGATATCAAACTCTACTGATACGATAATATCATCATGAATACACAGGAATATTAGAGGGAATTTGAGATATCTAAGCCCTGAGGAGATCACTTGGTAAGATGGTTTATGTAGTTTGGAGTTCAGCAGAATGTTATTTGCACTACCTAAAATGAAGGCTTAAATATTATGAGAAAAGAAGATCAGTGTAAACGTTTCACAGGTTTTTAAGGCAAGAAGTGTATTTTTGCTGTATAGAGAGTAAAGATTAAGAGGTACAAGAGAAAAAGTATCATGTTCCTCCCTCAAATCTTATTTCCTGTGTAGTCTGTTATTTTGTGGAGAAAAAGCAATAAATAATTGAAAAATCTCATGAGAGACTTTTCCCAGGCACCCTCAGTCTGGATCAGATTGCTCGAGAGGTACTTCAGAAAGTAACTGGAAATGGTTCATCACTAAAGCCTGGGCACCAAGGCACAAGGCAGTGCAGTATTGTGACTGAAATTCCACTCATCATTACCAATGCCACCACAAATGTCGTCCATGTTGCACATTACTCTGCTCAGAAGGGTGCCATTCAAACATTCATCTGTATGAAAAACACCTTCCTGAACAAGGCACTATGCAGAGCATGGCTGATGCTGGTGGCCCTGACCATCTTAACAGTGATATGAAGCCCTAAGGAAGCTACAGATGAGGCTATTCCCAGAGAAGCTCCTTTTCTAGGTTTTACCCCACAGAATGCTCTTAAAGGGGTTTTTATGAGTTGACCCATCACTGAGTGGGTAGTTGTGACACTTAGGAAATGGCACCTGTGTGCAGGTAGCCATGTTCCTGTCCCCAGGGCAAGCACTGAGGTTGTACCTGTTGTGCATTATTTCACTCAAAGAAGTGCCAAACAAATTTTTAGACACATGTATGGCACTTATTGAAGTGAAGCACTACACACAGCACCGCTGAAATATCCATCACTCCACCTCACTATGCCATTTCAGTCAGAATCCCAATGCTCTCAGTCCATTAGGAATAGGCAGAATATACACTCAGTAGATTAAAAAAGAAACAAAACCCTCTTCCCTCTCCCTTCTGCCTCCTGTGTGTTTCCCTGACTGCTAATTACTTTACCTGCTGCACATTTAATGAGACAGATTTCAGGACAGAGAGAATAACCATTGTCCTTTTTCCCTCCTCCTCAGACAGCATACTTGACTGAATTGTTCTGCTAATTTTCAATTTAATATAGTTGGCACATGAACAACTACTTTGTATGCCTCAAAGGTCACTCCTTAGATAGAAAAGACCACTCAAGTGACTCATCATATCTATCTATTGCAGGCCAGATAGAGCTCAGTTGAAACAATGCTGGAGAGAGTTACCTTCTTTCCAATTTGAAACTTCCTTATATCCTGTGGGCCTTGGCTTGGCATCCTCTGTTCAGAGATGAAGGCCTGCAGCAACAGAAGTCACCACAGTCATGCACTTGCAAATAAATGTTTACACCAAGAAATATATGCAATGCATGCAAATACATATGTAAACAATGAAACAACCCAATAACTAATGTGCACAAAATAGTGAAATGCAAACACAGAGACAAATACTGCATAATCTTACTCATAGGTAGAGTCTAAGAAACTTGATCTCATAAGAGTAGAGAGTAGAATGAGGTTACGAGTCTGAGGAAGGGAAGGGAAAGGGGGCTTGAAAAAAAATTGGTTTATGTGTAGAGGGTCACAGTTAGGAGGGCTAAGTTCCAATGTGTTATTGAGCAGAACAGTGATAACAGTTACCAATATTTTACGGTATATTTCAAAATCACTAGAAGAGAGGATTTTGAATCTTCTCCCCACAAAGAAACGATGGATGTTTGAGGTAATGAAAATGCTAAATCTCTGATTTGATTATTAGATTATGCATATATGTATCAACATATCTCACTATATCCACTATATTCCATCAATATTTGCAATTATGCGTCAATTAAAAAAAGAAATAAAGGAGTAACAATTTTTTTTTCAGACGGAGTCTTGCTCTGTCACCCAGGCTGGAATGCAGTGGCGCAATCTTGGCTCACTGCAACCTCTGCCTCCCAGGTTCAAGTGATTCTCCTGCTTCAGCCTCCCAAGTAGCTTGGATTACAGGCACATGCCACCACACCCAGCTAATTTTTTGTATTTTCAGTAGAGGTGGGGTATCACTATGTTGGCCAGGCTTCTCTCAAACTCACCTCACCCAAAGCATGGCTTTGGGTGAGATGAGGTATTTGGCCACTTGGAAAACAAAATCCATACACATCAGTTGCCAACTAAACACAAAGACATGATTTAAAAGAGCAGATTATCAAATTCTGTCCCATCCTCTGATATGGACATGTAACATTTATACCTTGCTTCCTAGGTTGTGCTTCCTATGGGCTCTGGGAATTGGGTCTCCCTACCCATCTACTTTCTTCTCCCCCCGCCCCCCATCTCTCTATTTCTCTCTTCTACCCTCTCCCCCTCCCTCTTCCCTTCCATACAGATATTTTTATATCAAGGTTCATAGCTACTTTATTTCTAGTAGTCAAAGCCAAAATAGATACAAACTGGAGACAAATGGCCATTAACAGGTGAATGCATTTTTTTAAAAACTGTGGAATAGCTATCAATGGACTACTCAGCCATAAAAACAAATGAACGATTGATGCAAATAACAATGTAGATGAATTTCAATATAATTATGCTAAATCCAAGCAAACTTGCACAACTTACTTACAAAAAAGCCATATCCCCAATAAAATGCACATAGATATGCAAAACAAAACTTTATGAGCCCCACAAATGTTAAAAGGGAAAAAAGTACAAATGTAAATATCCCAAACACAAGGAAAATGAAGATACATACACAAAAGAATCAACACAAACCGAAAATACATGGAAAATAACAAAAGACTTTTTAAAATGTCAACACCATTCAGAAATAAAACATAGTCACAGAAATACATGCATACACACCCACATCCATCCACCCACCCACCCACTCACATATACACACACAAAAAAAGGCAAGCTGAAAAACATATACTAGAGAAAACAACAAAAATATGGCAAAACAACAGGAAGGAAGCAAACATGTCTAAACACACGAATGAAACTACAACTAAAACTCCTAAGCACCTCTCAGTACAAATCAAACCAAACACATAAAACCAAATCAAAACCAAAGAAGAAAACTCAGATATGAACCAAAACCTAATAATTCAATCATGACAGCCCCCCCAAACAGGAGTAAAACATGCACTGAAACACAAACCACAATTCTAACTTAAAAAACCAAACTTCAAGTGTGCAAGGAAACACCAAACAGCAGTGCCATGCACAGTGAAATGCAAACAATACAAATATCACACTGTACTCAAATACATATGATGTGTCAGTTAAAAATAAACAAGCAAAGAAAATGAACCTAAAAAAGCAAAAACCAAATGTAAACAATAAATGCACACAGACTTTGGAGATGAAAGCACAATTATAGACAAAAGAGTATCACAAAAAATCAAAACCACAATACGGTACCAATGTCTAGATAAATAATTTGAAAGGTCCCACCAAACCCAAAACACAATATGCACATGAACCAGTCAACTAACTAAATTAACTTATAAAAACCAACACACACATACACGTAAACTCTCACACCTTCACAAAAATAAGCACACAAATTTGAGAACAACTTGCAATGATGCCACCGTCAGTGCTCCAGACACATCTACAGTGGTGAGACTTTCTGCCTAGGAACTCTTAGAGCTCATGCAGTAGGGGGGCAGACACCATGAGCAGTAGACACCGCCTGTACATAGGTGATTACCATCTACATTTTTGCCGCAATTTGGAATGGAGTGAGACATGTCACCGATTTGAGATGACAACAAAATTCCATAAACTTCAAGTTGCTCACTCAAGGTGTTTTGCAGGAGTTAATCCGAAGGGGTTACCAGGATGACTACCCTCCAACCCCACTCTACCTCCATTTTCCAGCACTATAGTGTATATACAACCTGCTTCCTAGTCACTGTTGCAGTCCTGATGATGGTCTCCAGGAACCCAGTGCTGGCCATCTTTTGTCTGTGATTCTCGAGTTTTCTTTGTGAAGACCTTAGGTTAAGAAGGAGCAACTTAAGGAAAGTGGAAGGGAAGAGACAAATATACATGTTATTCTTCTCAATAATCTGAGGTGAATACCTTCATTTCTTTTTACTCCTTCACATAATTTTTAAAATAAAGCGTTAAAAAGAATTAACAGAAAACTAACAAAACAAATATTCTAGGCATCTTCTTAACCATTATGGTTATGGTGAATTTAGAAAGGATTTATATACCCGTATTTTTCACTAAATACTTAAAATATATGTGTATATTTATATTTTTCACATACAAATGCTTTTGGAAATAATGCTTTTTACCAAGTAAGGGAAGAACATGCAAACTCTTAAGGAAAGACTTGTCTTCAATACTGAAAGAGCAAGAGCTTTGTGATGCAGAAGGATGCTTTTGAGGCAGGAGGGAACTTGAAGAGCCCACTGGGAAATGAAGTATTGGAAAGTAAAAGAAATGTTGTGTGTAAAAAATAGGTTGGAGAGTTTTTGAGGCAATATGAATAGTTAGGTTCTGTAGCAGTGGAAGCTGTGAATATACACAGAGAAAAAGCCACATTCTCACCACAAATTTTCTTACCTGTGTGGGCATGCCTCCTTTGGACAAAGGTATATGAATCTCTCAAAAGCCTACATAGGCGATTATTCCTGGGAGCCCTCAATCCCTGGTATTTGCCTTTCAAGACCTGCCTATGGGAGTCAATTGAGGTAGCCCAACAAGAAGGGGGTGGTGCTTGGGCACAAGGGAGGGCCGCTCTCTGCATGCAGCTATACACACTCACACCCATGGCCACCAAATATGTTGTATGTGATGTGTATTACTCTACTCAAAAAGCTGACAATCGTGTTTTAGTTTATGTGATCGACACCCTCTGGAGTAGGGCCCTACACTCAGATGAAGGTGGTAGCTCTGCTCAAATACACATATGAAGTTTAGATGATACAATGAAGAATTTCTAGCATATGTTTGCTACTCCACTGCCACTCTCTAACCATGCTTGAGTGAGTGTACTCTTGCTTGCTGCATATTTAATGTGCTGATGTTGAGGTCTTTTTCTTTTCGGTTGGTAACAAATAATGTCACCATTTTCTTGTTTATTTTCAAGTCATTAGGAATAGCATATTAAAAAATTATTTGCTTTCCACCAGTGTTAAAGGTCTCCCCATCCTCTGTGCCCCAAACTTCCTAGCCCTTTGGTTCAGAGTTATATAACCTAACAACACCAAAAAATCAGAGAGAGCAAGGTTAACAAGCAGAGAACTCAAGCAAAAGAGGTAGATCATTGAGGTAGTGCCAGGATTCACAAGGCAAAAATCTCATTTTTTCCACCATTCCTGGAGATTATACAGATCGTTTACCTTGCCTAGAATCATTTCCAAGATGGCAATTGGCTTTAGAACCTAGATATATCTATCTTATTCTTCCTTCTCAGCCCTGGGCTTTCTCAACATTTCCTAATGTTCTTGTCAAGAGAGTCTCTTTCAAAATTTTCATTTGGAGACACAGACCTTCCAGGAATCTTTTTTTTTTTTCAAATACTGAGACTGAAGAAAGGTGGAAGCAACCAGTTGTTTTAATTGCTAGGAAGCCAAGTTAAACATCTGTAAAGAGAGATGGAGGTGTACTGAATCATTAAAGGATTAGCTAGCTAAATTACTTACCATGGAACAAGAGAAAGGGAGAATATGGTGTGGGACATTTAATCTGGAAGTGTCCAAGTCTCCCAGCATTCAGGAACCTCCACCAGTATCAATAGTCCAAAGTGACCCAAGTCTACATCTAAACAGCAATAAATCAAAACTTAAATAATAATATTTTAAAATCAGTTCAACCTCATAAGTACACAAAACATGGCTCAGTATCACTAAACAAAAATATTTTAAAATCAGTTCAACCTCATAAGTACACGAAACAAGCCTCAATATCACTAACCATTAGAGAAATGCAATCAAAATGACAACGTGATACCATGTCACATTCATTCGAATCATTCTCATCAACAAACAAACAGAAAACAAGTGTTGACAAGTGGAGAAATTGTAATCCCATGCTGGTAGGAAAGTAAAATGGTGCAGTCACAATAGAAAAGAGTATGATGTTTCTTCAAAAAATTAAAGATAGAATTACCATATTTCAGCAATTGCAATTCTGGGTATATACCAAAAAGAACTGAAATCAGTATTTCAAAGGCACATATGTGCCCCATGTTCAACACAGCATTATTTATAATAGACAAAAGGTGGAAGCAATACAAGTGTTCTTCAATAGATAAAGTGATATGCAAATTGTGGTATATGCATAAAAGAAAATTATTTCCTTTTGTATGGCAAATAATATTTTCTTGCCCTCCAAAAGGAAATAATTTTCTTTTAAACTTGGTCTTATGTTGTTCAGGCTAGAATCTAACTCTTGGACCCAAGCAATCCTCCCGCCTCAGCCTTCTGAGTAGCTGGGACTACGGGCATGTGTCCCCATGTCCAACTTAAAAATAAAATTCTGACACATGCTATAACATAGATTAACCTTGAAGACATTATGCTGAGTAAAATAAACCAGTCACAAAAGGACAAATACTGTATGATTTTACTTCTATTTGGTACCTGGAATAGGTAAACTAGTAGAGACAGAAATTAGAATAGAGGTTACCAAAAGCTGGGGATGGGGAGGTCAGTGTTTAATGGTTACAGAATTTTAATTTAGGATAATGAATTATTTCTAGAGATGAACTCTGGTGATCATTTCATACCACTGTGAATTTACTTAATTCCACTGAATTGTACATTTAAAAAATCATTAAATGGTAAATTTTATGTTATATACATTTTAAAATAAAAAGAATTCACCTCCAAATAATT
The DNA here is from genome assembly GCF_049354715.1 of Callithrix jacchus. NCBI lineage: Eukaryota > Metazoa > Chordata > Mammalia > Primates > Cebidae > Callithrix > Callithrix jacchus. The sequence goes on from NC_133524.1 coordinate 143,827,275, forward strand.
CCAAATACCTCTGAAACTATAAGCACCCAGCTGCAAAACAGATACCAAAACTAAAACAATCAGCAACAAAGCAATAATTATAATAATAAAATGCAACCATAAAGCAAAATAAAACCACTCTAAGTAGACACATGTTGTACAGTATTAGCAACACTAGTAAATAAAATAGAAGACATTTCCTCTTCTTGATATTTACCTAAATTCTCATTTAAGGTAGGCAACAAATTTCCTTTAACAAAAGGTTATCAAGTAAACCCCCTCATATAGATTAAAAGAAAAGATGCATTAGAAAGCCCCATTCCCCGACACAGGAAGGTAAAATACATACCGATTCCCAGACTAGATTCCTATCTTGCTTGTTGTCACCAGGCCCCTTACGCTTAAAGCTCATAGCTCTCTTTTGTGCTCTTCATCCTCTCTCTCTCTCACTCTTCTCCTGTCTCTCCCCTCCACGAGGTTAAGAAGAGACACCAGACAGAAAATATGATACAAAAACTAACTTAGCACTTCATCATTATAAGGCACTCTAAGGATTGATCCTACCTTGACATTACTCTCTTCACATATATACTTGAGGGAAAAAAATAAAAGCACAAGTGTCAGAAAAGAATAAAAGTTTTAGGAAAATTGAATTATTTGGTAATGTCATATAAAATCCAAAGTATAGCCAAAGGAATTGAATACTTGTAGGTCCATGAAGAAAGAAGTGGCTTCAACCTGGAGATTCAATAGAATGATTTTTTTTTCAGACGGAGTCTCGCTCTTGTTACCCAGGCTGGAGTGCAATGGCGCGATCTCGGCTCACTGCAACCTCCGCCTCCTGGGTTCAGGCAATTCTCCTGCCTCAACCTCCAAAGTAGCTGGGATTACAGGTACGCGCCACCATGCCCAGCTAATTTTTTGTATCCTTAGTAAAGATGGGGTTTCACCATTTTGACCAGGATGGACTCAATCTCTTGACCTCGTGATCCACCCGCCTCGGCCTCCCAAAGTGCTGGGATAATAGGCTTGAGCCACCGCACCCAGCCTCAATAGAATTTTTAATGCTCATCATTAAAAAATTATAATAATTGGTCATTAGAGAGATGCAAATCAAAATCACATTGAGATACCATCTCATGCCAGTTAGAATGGCGATCATTAAAAAATCTGGAGACAACAGATGCTGGAAAGGCTGTGGAGAAATAGGAACACTTTTACACTGTTGGTGGGAGTATAAACTAGTTCAACCATTGTGGAAGACAGTGTGGCGATTCCTCAAGGCCTTAGAAATAGAAATTCCATTTGACCCAGCAATCCCATTACTGGGTATATATCCAAAGGACTATAAATCATTCTACTATAAGGACACATGCACACGAATGTTCATTGCAGCACTGTTTACAATAGCAAAGACCTGGAACCAACCCAAATGCCCATCGATAATAGACTGGACTGGGAAAATGTGGCACATATACACCATTGAATATTATGCAGCAATCAAAAATGATGAGTTCGTGTCCTTTGTAGGGACATGGATGAATCTGGAGAACATCATTCTCAGCAAACTGACACAAGAACAGAAAATGAAATACCGCATATTCTCACTCATAGGCGGGTGATGAAACATGAGAACATATGGACACAGGGAAGGGAGTACTACACACTGGAGTCTATTCGGGGGTATGGGGAGGGACAGCGGGGGTGGGGAGCTGGGGAGAAATAGCCTGGGGAGAAATGCCAAATGTGGGTGAAGGAGAGGAAGGCAGCAAAACACACTGCCATGTGTGTACCTATGCAACTGTCTTGCATGTTCTGCATATGTACCCCAAAACCTAAAATTCAATTTAAAAAAAGAAATATTTATACAGTTCCAAAGGTGTGAGAAGTAAAATCTCTCATCACTTCAACAAATTATGTTTGACACAAAATGTCCTCAAAAAAGTTAACACAATAGAGAACTCAAAAATAAGTCTACACACCTACAACCATCTAATCTTTGACAAACCTGACAAAAACGGCAATGGGGAAAGAATTCTGTAGTCAATAAATGGTGCTGGGAGAACTGGCTAGCCATATACAGAAAACTGAAGCTGGACTCCTGCTTTATACCATATACAAAAATTAAGATAGATTAAAACCTTAAATGTGAACTCTAAAACTAAAAACTCAAGAAGAAAATTTAGGCAACACCATTCAGGACGTAGACACAGGCAAAGATTTCATGATGAAGATGCCAAAAGCAATTGCAACAAAAGCAAAAATTAACAAATGGGATCTAATTAAATGGAAGAGCTTTGACACAGCAAAAGAAACTATCGCCAGAGTGAACAGATAGGCTACAGAATGGAAGAAAGTTTTTGCAATCTATACACCTGACAAAGGTCTAATATCCAGAGTCTACAATGAATTTAAACAAATTCACCAGAAAAAAACAGCCCCATTAAGAAGTGGACAAAGGACATGAGCAGACACTTCCCAAAAGAGGACATACATGTGGCAAACAGACATATGAATAAAAGCTTAACATCACCATTCAAAAAATGCAAACCACAATGAGATACCATTTCACACCAGTCAGAAAGGCTATTATTAAAAAGTCAAAAAATAAATGCTGGCAAGGTTGTGGAGAAAAAGGAATGCTTCTAGGTGAGTGTGTAAATTAGTTCAACCACTGTGGAAGACGGTGTGGTGATTCCTCAAAGATCTAGAAGCAGAAATACCATTTGACCCAGCAATCCCATTACTGGGTATATGCCAAAGGAATATAATCATATAACTCATTATATTATCAAGACACATGCACTTGTATGTTCACTCCAGTACTAATCACAATAGCAAAGACATGGAATCAACCTAAATGCCTATCAATGACAGACTGGATAAAGAAAATACGGTACATATACACCATGCAAACTAACACAGGAAAAGAAAACGAAACACTGCATGTTCTCACTTAGGAGCGGAATGATAAGAACAACATGGACACATGGAGGGAATAACACACGGGGGCATGTCAGAGGACAGAGGAGGTAGATCATCAGGAAGAATAGCTAATGGATGCTGGGCTTAATACCTTTGTGACGGGGCGATCTGTGCAGCAAACCTCCATGCCACTCGTTCACCTATGTAACCTGCACATACTGCACATGTACCCTGGAATTTCAAATAGAAGGTGAAGAAAAATAAATAATACTCATGCCAGTGAAAATAAAGGTTGCATTTTACCTAGATTGTTTTTTAAAAGTTAAGATTAAATGTGTAAAGAGATTAAATGAATTAAAATTTTGGGAAACCATATGAATTGCTGCTGATGGAATGATATCAGGTAAGATATTAAGGAAGAAATTCCTCCTTGGTTCCTATAAAAAGAAGTGGCATTAGTGCATGTGAGGGAAAAGTCAAAAGAGGGAGATCCAACCCACATCTTTACCCAAGGTATACAGATCCATTTTGGACAAAAAAACTGTGAATCCTCAAATACCTCGAGGGATTAGAGGAGCCCTCAGATCCTAGGTCTAGACTCTCTAGAAGCACTTAAGAGTCCTCTTCAAGGATAGCAATTTGTCCAAAGTGAGTACATCTATGTGTGGACAGCCACACTGCCTCCCCACAGGGCCACCACATGTGGTTGTACATGATATGAATTACCATGTTCAAAGAAGTTCCAATCATATTTTAGCATACCTGAATGACACCTTTTGGAGTCAAGTACTACACAAAGCAGGATGAAATGCAGCCCTGCCCAAATGCTCCCAAGTCATATTACTTTCATGCAGTTGCTTTATTCTCCCAGTGCATATGTGGCCCTTCCAATTATATAAAAGACCTATGAAACACACACTCCTGTTACCCTCACTCTCTCATCCCTCCCTGCATTAGTATCTCTTTACCTGCTGCATGCATGATTTGCAGATTTTCATGTTGAGAGAGAATAATAATTTTTTCTTTTCTCACTCACATCAGGTATATTCCCATCTGTGTTAATCTGTTGAATTTCATCTTAAGAGATATTTATGTATTACTTACTTTCCTCCAAAGATGAAAGGACTCATCAACATACCCACCTCATCCTTCTCTAGTCCAAACTTCCACCTGAAATTTCCAAGCCCTTTTGTGAAAGGCAGAGTTCTAAGATAGTCCTGAAGATGAGCTCCCATGTATATGCCCTATAAAATCTCCCATTTAGTGAGAGCAGCAGCTTTGACTTTCACAGAATCACTCCCATGATTATATTATGTTGTAGAACCAGTGGAATGTTACAGATGTAATTAAGGTCACTGATCTGCTGAATTTGATTTAATCAAAGACAGAGTATCTTGAGTGGCCCTGAACTAATCAAATAAGCTGTTTAAAAGAGGATAAAGAGACCAGAGACAAGAAAGAGCAGCCTTGAAGAATCAAACTGCCATACTGTGGATCGTGTGACATGGTAAGTAATGTCAAGTGGCATTCTTGGAGCTGAGCGCCTCAGTCTTATAGGTGCAAGGAAATACCTTTGTGCCAATTTTGAAAGAAGTCCTTGAGCTCCAGATGAGATCACAACCCTAGTTGAAATCTTGATGTCAGTCTTTTAAGACTCTAAGCCAAGGACCCTGCTAAACTGCGTGCAGACTCCTGACTCATAGCGACTGTGGTATGATAAATGTGAACTCTTTTAAGCTGCTTAAATTTCGAGTAATTTGTTATGCATATATTGAAAATCAATACACCCTTGTCTGGAGTTACATACCTTAATGAAAAAGCAAACTGCGAAGAAGCATAGAAAACATGCAGGAATCTCGAGGGAGAGAAGTCAAGAGTTGCCAACAGGTCAAGGGCAGAGACCCCTTTACCTCTTCCTTCTCTAGAAAGGAAACAAAATATAAAGTTTACTTGAATTGATCTTCAAAAGAAAAAATAGGCTCAGAGCCTAGAGGTGTCCTGTTTCTCCTCTCACCCTGAAATTTTCAGTCTTTCTTTAGAGCTCTGGTTGTAGAGAGAATCTATCCAACTTTCCATTCTGAGTCACAGGACTCCATGTGTTTGTATTTTTCTGCCCTTCTCAAATGCCCCCAGATAACATGGAAGGAAGAAGGTAAATTGATTCCAAGACTAAAAAACATTTTTTGTTTAATAGCACAAAAACCAGATTATGAAAAATGTTGTGAATTGTGAAGTTGGGAAATCTGGAAAAATATATACCTCTCCAAGTTACTCACTGTGAAGAATGTTTAAGAGGTCAGTGGCACTGAAACTGGACTTCCATAAGTTCTCCAGAATTCAGGGTCCTATCTTGCCTTTCATAACCTAGAATATGAGTCAAGTTTGCATCTCACGGAACTGTACGAAGTCTCACATCCAGAAATAAAGAAGACTCAAAATATTTACATTCACCAAATCATCTTTGGTCTGCAAATTAACTCCCATTTGTGGTCATAGTCACTTATCCTTTAATTTCCAGTAGGAATATTAACAACAACAAAAAGGAGTAGACAAGAAATTGCTCTAGTATCTATTGACACTTCAGATCTGAAAGGGCTGGTTGGTAGAGAATTTGTTATCAGCTTCTCCCACCCACTGCCACTCCACTCTTCTTTACATTCTACATTTAAATGTAGTTTATTCATCTAATTCATTAGGAACAGGAATAGACATATACAATGAAAAGATAAAGCAAAAACTGTGGATTTATCTTTAGCCATCATTAAATACATAAGTAATGAGATGATGGTAGTTTCAACAATTAATACCTATTTATAGCTTTCATCACCCACTGTAACAGGAAGGAAGGCAGGGTTGAAGGCTGGCCTCCCTCTCTAGCAAGACAGAGAAAGGTGAGTTTTTCCTATGTTTTGAGGTAAGGACTGCTCCTGTCTTAATGTCAACCAACAACTAGAACATTATTCTGGTTTTAACCCTCACAATAACATAACCATGTAAAAGTTGGGATATACTTTAGCCTGAAACCTGGATGTGGACCAGTAAACAAAAATAATTTAAGTATCTATGTGTTTGTTCAAAAATTAAACCTGCTATCTAACTTTATCATACCCAATGGCTCAACCTGAATGAGATATTAGTAGACAGACATAACCAGACATCCTGGTGTCCTCTGATGAGGGCTGAAGATACTGGATGCAAGTGTAGTCCATTCCAATCCAGATCCCTTTCACCCTTCTGATGTGAGTACTTCTGTGAGTTTTCTCAGAGCCCCTTCGTTTTGTGAGCAGGGCCATTATCAAAGCCCTACATAAGGAACTGTGACCTATCAGCTGACTCAAATGTTTAATATGTTCTAGTACTGAATTTGGAAGAAACTAATGTAGGGCAGTGAGTTGATGTAAAGAAGGGACACTGGAGAGTGACTTCTTGGGTTCAAATACAAGCTCTGCTTCTGGACAGCTGTGTGATCCTAAGGCATTTATTAAAATAATTTTTCTTCTCTTTTCTCATTAGTAAAATTAGAGTGGATATAATAACTCCTACTTCGTAAGGTTCTTCTAAAGATTCACTAAATTCCTGTACATTCAGAGATTAGAATTCATCACATAAACAAAATAAAAACAAAAACAACATGAACGCTTATACTCTGTAGGTGGGAGTATAAATTTTAGTTCAACCATTGGTGGAAGACAGTGTGATGATTCCTCAAAGACCTAAAGACAAATACCATTCAACCAAGCCATCCCATTACTGGGTATATACCCAAAGGAATATAAATTATTCTATTATAAAGACACATGCACAAGTATGTTCACTGCAACACTAGTCACAATGGCAAAGACATGGAATTCACCTAAATGTCCACAAATTAGACTGCATAAAGAAAATGTTTATATGCATCATGAAATACTATGCAGCCATAAAAAAGAATGAGATCATGTCCTTTAGAGAGACATAGATAGAGCTGGAGACCATTATCCTCAGCAAACTAGCACAGGAGCAGAAAACCAAATATGGCATGGTCTCATTCATAAGTGGGCACTAAATGATGAGACCACATGGACACATAGAAGGGAACAACACAAACTGGGGCCTATCGAAGGGTGGAAGGTGGAGGAAGGGCAGGATCCAGCAAAATAACTAATGGATACTAGGCTTGATACCTGGATGATGAAATAATCTGTACAGCAAACCCACATGACACATGTTTACCTATGTAACAAACCTGCACATCCACAACTGAAAATAAAAGTTAAAAAAAATGAGAAAAAAGAAAGACTAGAAATAATTACAAAAAAAGGGAGCTTTAATACATGGGAGTAAAAACTACTTTGATCTTCAGTAGGGTAAGAAGGGAGGGAACTGATGAATGAAAGAAGGGAAGGAACTGAGGAGGGAGGGAAATGGAAGGGTAAAATCTTGAAAATGAAGAGGAATGTCAATCAGTGATAAGAGATTTGCAGATTATGGTTATGAATAGGTTCTTACAAAAGGAAAAATACTTCATAGGTGACAGGAACACCATGAAGACTCTTGAAAGGCCTGTACCATTTTGGTCAAGCAACTTTGGCAAAAGGAATCTGAATCTCAGAAGAAACTCAATGGGGAGGTATTCCGCAGACTTTCAGTTTCTAGGACTCACATCTGATAATTAATTTAGAGAATTACCTGAGCTAGTCCAGTCCAGGGAGGGTGTCAGTAGAAATGTCTGCACTCTAGGGAAAGTATTATACTGCTTGCAATCTAACACCCCCCATGTATCCACCATGCCATGTCCTTTGATGTATATATCATGTGTTACTCCACTCACAGAGGTGTCAATCATAACTAATTACACATGATTGCCCCCTCTTGAGTAGAGTACCACACGAAGAATAGAACATTCAAGGATAGCAGCCCAGCCTAATCATCAACTCACGTACCTTTCTTTTTATATTTTAAAATATGTAATTGACAAATTAAATTTGTATACATTCAAGGTGTGCAATGTGATGATTTGGTATATATGTGTGTGTGTGTGTGTGTATATATATACATATATACACACATATATATATACACACACACACGCACACACACACATGTACTGATTACCATAGTAAAATTAACGTATCATTCACCACCTTTAGTTACCATTTGTGTGTGTGTTATGGAGGTGTGGTGAGGACCCTTAAAATCTGCTCTTATCAAATTTCCAGTGAACAATACAGCATTATTAAATATAATCACCATGCTATACATTAGATAGCCAGAGCTTATTTATAACATAATACTCTGACCAACGTGCATCTTTCAAAAATATGTCAATGTTTTCAATGTGAATGGTGACTGCTGTTGGTACAAAGGGGCTCTGTAGCATGCACACCACCATTTTCTTCATCCATCCTTTCCTGTGTTGTCCAATCATAAAACAGTTATGGAGTTATGACACGGCAGTTTTCAGAACTTGAACCATTAAGCTTTGCTGCTAGATTCTCTTATGAATGGAAGAAAAATCCTTGCATGTCTTACCCTGTTTATTTTTCCATTGTCATAAAGTGTTAGCAGTTTACATTCCTCAGATATAATAGTTAACAGGAAATTTTACTCTATGTCATCCATGCTTGTCACCTGAAGATGAGTCGCCCTACCTGAGTTATATCACTCAACTCCTGAAAAACTGAATAAGCAGAGGAAAAAACACAAGATTCTAGGCTAGGATGGTAATCACTGATTAGTGTGATGGAGAGTAGAAATATCTGTTTTTCCTTAAATCCTGGAGAAAAAAAAAAAAAAACATGTTGCTTACCAGGAACGAATTGCAAAACTGCCATTAATACCGCTTCCAGTTTGTGAGATATCTGAGTCTTTCCCTTGAGCATGGTCTTTTCACGCATTTTTGTTTGCATTTTTCTCCATTTGGATACATGCAACTATGTGTCTTCATTTTCCTGGACAAACTAAATCTGGGACACCAAAATATCAGAACACAAATATGGTAAATGGATATCAACGAATTGGGACTGAAGAAAGAGGTGATTGTAAGTAGCCTAAAATGTGAGGTTGTTAGCCATCAAAATTATATCCTAATGGAAGAAGCGAGTTCCCAGCATTTGTCATATACCCTGCCCCTAATTTTGTGTTCCTGTGGCTAACCCACAGGTGCGTATGTCAGGGGCACTGTTCCTACACTCCACTCACTTTGGTAGGGTGGAGGCCTTCCTCTGGTTTTGGCAGGTTGAGAATATGGGATCTCTGATCATCTTCACCCCAGAATGATTATACCACAGAGTTTCAACACTGGTACAAGCAGGCTGAGAAGACCAGAATCTATGACTACCAATCTTCACCCTATACATAAAGCAGATGTGTTGTCAGAGAAGCAGGTCACGGCACCTACCCAAAACTTCAGAGCAGTGAATCAGAGATTTTTTTTCCCCAGGGTGAGAAGTGAATTTGAATAAAAGATGGCATTATAGCTCTCCTAAAAATATATGACTTTATTTATAACGGATTCAGGAAAAGCTCAGGCTTACTGGTGCTCCAGATAACAACACGGAGTTTTGAGGTAAGTAAATAAGATGGATTTGGTAGCTATATGAAAGCAACATGCTAAACCGCAGGCCAGCTTATTTACCAGAGAGTATCCGATAAACTGATAGCTAATAAGAGCCTTCCTTGTATCAGAGCAAACCAGAAAGACTTGCCTTAAAAACACGTTCAAAGTGGTTCAAATTATTTTGATCAAACTCTGATGTATTTTTCCCTTGAAATTAAAAAAAAAATAGAGAAAAATCAGCATTAAATGAGAAAACCGAACATGTCTGTGTGATACACAGAGAACGCCAGCTGGATAGAGAGATTAGGAAAAGAAACAAAAAGATTGCTACTAAAACCACTGTCATCTTAGAGTTACTATGTGCATACATAGGCTTTGTTCTCTAAAGAACTGTATTAGAAAATTCACAGCAAATAAACAAACTCCAGCCAATTCAATAAACAAATAAAAAACAGACAACAACAATATAATTCCTCAAAGGAAGTGGTTATTATCCAGAATACAATACTTGATCTTAAATGACCTGTTTTACAGAAAATCATAATATATGCAAAGAAAAGATAATGTAGCCTTTAGAGATAACAAAAATATAGAACAGAAAATACCCACGAGAGGGCACAGAAGTCATACTAACAGATAAAGACTTTACCACGACAATTAAAGACTTCAAAGAAATAAAAAATATTTTAGATACAAAGGAAGTAATGATGGCAGTATCTCATCTTAAGTTTATAATAATAAAAAGGAAGAAAACAGTTTTTTGTTTTTGAGACAGTTTCTTCTGTCACCCAGGCTGGAGTGCAATGGCACAATCTTGGCTCACTGCAATCTTCACCTCCTGGGTTCAAGTGATTCTTCCACCTCAGCCTCCCAAGTAGCTGGGATTAGAGGCACCTGCCATCATGCCTAGCTAATTTTTGTATTTTGTAGAGACAGAGTTTTACCACATTGGCCAGGCTGGTCTTGAACTCCTGACCTCAGGTGATCTGCCTGCCTTGGTCTACCAAAGTGCTTATTAAAAAGGAAAATAGAGATTTTAAAAGTATAACTTATATAAAGAAATCAATAGAGTGTCTCAACAGTAGATTTCAACTATCAGAATAAATAATAAATTGTATATTAATAGTAGTAATGCCTTATGAAGAACTCAAAGTAAAATGAATGAGGAAAATGAACAAAACATCAAGGAAGTAAAACACCAGAAAGGGCTGGAGATCTGCATTATGGAATCACCAGAAGGAGAGAGAGAGAAGGAAACAAGAAACCTGAGGAATGAACACTTCCTAAATTTGATGAAAAATGTTACACATCCAAGAAGTAAAACAAACTTCAAGTAGGACAAATACAAGAAACTTGTATTAACAGACATCATATGCAATCAGTTGATACCTATGAAAAATAGTTAATATCAATAGATGCAGGAGAAAAGCAACTCACTGCACACAAGGGATTTTGGTAAGGTTAACAGCTGACTTTTCATAAGAAAGTATGCAGGCCAGAAAGCAGTGGGAGGGTATATTCAATGAGCTAAAACAAAAATATAGTCAAGCAAGAATAATATATTTAAGGCTAACAGCTGTTCACTATGGCACTAAAAACACAACTTAAAAAAAATCAATAAATTATTCTTTATTAAAATTAAAAACACTTGTTTTGTATGAAACACAGTTAAGAAAATGAAAAAATAGATTGTTGAGATATACATGCAAATCACATTTTTAAGGGAGTTGTATTCAGAACATATAAGAACTCTTAAATATCATTAATAACTCAGTGCAGTAAAATTTGTAAAAATTCCTCAGCAGATACTTCACTGGGAAAATGTATACATGGCAAATAAAATATTAAGAGACACTCAGTACTTGTCAATATGAGTGTGCAAATTAAAACTACAATAAAAAAATCTATACAAATTTTACAATGGCTAATAAAAACAAAACAACACAAAAATTGTCATTAAAATACACTGGTAAGAATATGAGTAACTAGAGATGTTAGACGTTTTTCATGGCAGCAAAAAATTTTAAAAGTTATGGAATAAGTTTTTTTATATTGCTTTTAAATTTACATTTACATTTGCCATAAAACTCATAAATTGCACTGCTAGCTAGTTCCACAAGTAAAATGAAACATGTTTATACACATATCTGTATGCAACTGTGCACGGTACAATAATTTGTAATGTCCAGTGACTTTAACAAAAACAAGATCACCCATCGCCTGACTTGTACCCAACTCATTAATAAAAACACGGAAGCAATTGAGTCTTGTCACCTTTTCTTGCATTCCCTCTCCCTGCCTCTCTGTTTCTCCCTCTCTCTCTGTCTTTTTTTTCCTCTCACCCTCACTCTCATCACAGTGTTAGGAAATGACATCGTGAAAAATGAAAGGAAAACTAAGATATGTAAGTAAAAATAAATAGTAATAGCAAAACAAAATGAAATAAAATAGAGTACAAGTTTCTGTGTGCTATGTACAACCTCTTATAAATTGGTGGCTGATAAAGGATTCAAATGCTTTTCAAATAATGATTACCTCTTCAGCTAATGAAGAAAACAATGAGCTTTTATATTTGAGACAGAAAATATGTTGTCAGCAAGTTGGGATCTGAGTAGTAGAAGGGGATTTGGAAAGGCCTAAAAACAAGGCTTGAAAGTGAGGATGGGAAGTAGTATGTAAGAATTTGTAAACTGATTTGAGCATCAAGAAAGATCTTTAACAGCTTAACACTCTACAGCAGAGAATAAAAACGTAGCCACACTGAAAACCTGGTTTTCATTTTTGTCAGGCAACTTTGTAAAAATAGATATAAATCCCAGGAAAAAATTAAAACAAGAAAAGGCTTTTTTCTAGGACCTTTAGTTCCTAGGACTTGCCTCTGCAAATTTACATAAGATGATTCCATGAGATAGTGCAGCAAGGTGGGGGAGGTGTGTGAACAGCATAGATGTACTCGATGGAAAACAGCTCTCTGCATGCAACTAACCTTCCCTCAAGTGCACCCATAGTTGTACTGCATATGCTGTATATGTCATGTGTCATGCTACTCACAGAGGTTTCAATCATATGTAATTACCATATGTGATTGCTACTCTCTCGAGTAATATACCACAGACATCATGTCTAACGATGGAAGCCCTGCTTAAACACCCATTCATGGACCTTTTAAAAAGCCACTCAATGTTTTCAGGCTATGAGTGGCTATCAGCATTGGTTCAAAATACCTCTACAGTGAACACTCCACTGTTTTTTTCTCATCCCTTCTTCTCTGAAGTGTTGTCCATTAAACCTTTCTCTCTCTCTTTTTGATTTTTTTTTGAAACAGAGTATCACTCTGTTGCCCAGGCTGGAGTGTAGTGGCACAATCTCGGCTCACTGCAACCTCTGCCTCTCAGGTTCAAGTGATCCTCCAGCCTCAGCCTCCTGAGTAGCTGGGATTAAAGGTGCCTGCCACCATGCCCAGCTAATTTTTGTATTTTTAGTAGAGATGGGGTTTCACTATGTTGGCCAGGCTGGTCTCAAACTCATGACCTCAGCCTGTCTCGGCTTCACAAGGTGCTGGGATCATCAATGTTCTCTTGCATATATAAGAGGTATCCCTGAGTTCCTTGTCCTTTTTTCCCCCCATTATTATATATAAACCATTAACAAATCATTTATCTTCTTTAGATCCAATACTTAAGCAGTAAATACACTCCACCTCACCACTCTTGCCTTGTCACCCAAAGATCTGAGTCCCTCTGAGATATGTTCCTCAATTTCTGAATCACAGAATAAGCAGATAAAGACCAGATCAACTAAGTAAATAACAAGATAATCAGTAGGTAGTGAAATGGAAAGAGTAGAAACTCATTTTTCTTTCCAGACCCTGAAATGGAAAAAGCCCATTTTACTTACCAGGAGTGATCAACAAAACATGAAATGGTCTTGGCATCTTGGGACATTCTTATACACTTTTTGTTCCTGAGTTTTCTGAGCATTTTCCCAGAACAAAATAGTTTAAAGCTTTTTTTTTACACTTTTCCATTGAGTAACATGGCATAAGCAGGGCCTCAGAAAAGTGAAACACCAGAGTCATACCAAAATATGCCTAATGGAAATACCATTAGGACAGGAGAGAGAAAACCAGAAAAAATAGTGTTGAAAGAAATAATGCTAAAAATTTCAAATTTTATAAAAAACATTAATTTATACATCAAAAATAAGACAAACTCAAAGTGAGATACACATGAAGATATCCAGAGTTAAAGACATTGTATTCAATCTGTTAATGGAGAGAAAGAGGAGAGAGACAGAATTTGTACAAGAAAAAAATACCTTTATAACTGCAAAAGAAAGGGAGCATATTTCGTACAAGGGATTCTTACAAGATTGACTATGACTTTTCATGAGAAACCATGGAAGCTAGAATCAGTTGAAGAACATATTCAAAATGCTGAAAGAAAAACATGAATCTCACATCTGAGGCTAAATGTTGTTAGAAATAGCATTGAAAGCATAATCCATAAATTGAAAAACTAGTAAGTTGTACTTTACCAAAATTGAAAACATTTGCTCTGCATTAAACACAGTTGAAAAATGAAAAAAAAAAACGGACTGAGATAGTATTTGCAAATCATATTTCTGGCCAAGGAATTGTATGCAGTATACCTATATATCTCTATCTATATCTGTTATCTTGAACCTCAACAATAACAAATGAACAACTCAATAAAGGTGAGAAAAATCCCAAAGGCACTTCACCAAAGAAGATACATGATTGACAAGTAAGTACATGCACAGGTGCTCAATATTTTCAGTCAATAAGGTGATGTAAATTAAAACCACAACTCACAGGGAACTATATACATATTAGAATTGCTAATAGAAACAAAACAAAAACCTTTCAAGACAAAGTGCTGATGAGGATTTGGGTAATTGGATCACAAATACATTGCTTATGGCAGCAAAAAATTGTAAAACCATTCTGGAAATTACATTTTAATTAATTTTAAATTTAAACTTAAGTTTAAATTTCAGTTTGTGAGGGTAAAATACCTGCACTGTTAGAAAAGCATCCCACTGCATGCAACTAAATGCCTCCGACACACACGGTGCCATCATGTATGCTGCATGTGTCATGCAGTACTCTACCTGCAGATGTGTCAATCATTTTTTATTATAAATGATTGCCCACTCTGCAGCAGGGTACCACACACAGCATTCTACTCCTAGCAATTTATAATAGGAAAATGAAGCTTCTGTTCACATATTCATCTCTATGCAAATATACAAAGTAGCTTTACTTATAGCCATGAATAACTGGAATAAAACCTAGATGTCCACCTGTGACTTGTACCCTATTTGATAATTAAAAAAATACCAGATTATTCTTACTCTTCATCTTGCTCTCATTCCCACTCTCTTCTGTTTTCCCCTTTCCCACTTCCAACCACCCTCCCTCATCACTAAATGAGAAAGAAACACCATAAAGGAAGTAAATGAAAAACTAGAGATACAAAAATGTTTTGGGGTAAATGCAAAAAAAAAAAAAAAAAAAACACAATACAAATTTCAATACAAATAATACTCTTAAGGCAAAAAGAACTGTATAATGGCAAAATAAACCTTGTTTTAATGAGGCAACATTATAGGAATGACTATTAATCTCAGAAGAACTCAATGGGAGGTTTTTTTCTAGGACCTTACATTCCTAGATTGTGCCTCTGATCAGGCACCTAAGGGAGTTCGCTGAAGTAGTCCAGCACGGAAGTGGAGGGTTTGCGAGGGTAAAATACCTGCACTATAAGAAAAGCATCCCACTGCATGCAACTAAATACTTCCAACACACACAGTGCCATCATGTATGTTGCATGTGTCATGCATTACTCTACCTGCAGACGTGTCAATCATTTTTTATTATAAATGATTGCCACTCTCTGCAGCAGGGTACCACACACAGCATGTCTGAGGATGGCAACTTTGCCTTAACACCCACCCATTCACCTCTGAAACAACCATTCAATATTTACAAGCTGTGAGTGGCCATTGAAATTTGGACAAAGGATTTCTATAAAATACAATCCACTATCTTTCCTTACATTTCCCTCTCTGAGTGCTGTCCACTCACATGTTGCAGCTTTCACATGACAGTCTTCAGAGAAATACTAAACATTTCTGTTAGGTTCTGTTGCTCACAGAAGAAATATCCTTGCATGTCCTATCCTGTTCCTTTTCACATTGCTACATGTGAAGCATTAACAACCAGTTTGCATTCTCCAGATCCATTAATTCAGTAGTAAATAATCCTCCATCTCATCAATCTCATATGACATGGTTTAGCTCTGTGGCCACACCCAAATTTCATCATGTAGCTTCCATGATTCCCATGTGTTATGGAAGGGACCCAGTGGCAGACGACTGAATCATGGGGGCAGGGTTTTCCTGTGCTGTTCTGGTAATAGTGACTAAATCTCATGAGATCTGTTGGTTTTAAATATGGGAGTTTTCCTGTACAAGCTCTCTCTTTTTGCCTGCCACCATCCATATAAGTTGTGACATGCTCCTCCTTGCCTTCTACCAGATTGTGAGGCTTCCCCAGTCACAAGGAACTGTGGCTCTTTCCTCTGTAAAGTAAACCTCTTTCCTTTGTAAAAGCATAACCCATAAATTGAAAACCTGCATTAAACCTCTTTCCTTTGTAAACTGAAAATACCAGTCTTGGGTATGTCTTTATCAGCAAGATGAAAATGGACTAGTACAGTAAATTGATACCAGTGGAGTGGGATGCTGCTGAAAAGATACCTGAAAATGTGGAATTGACTTTGGAACTGGGTAACAGGCAGGGGTTAGAATATGTCAGAGAGCTCAGAAGAAGACAGGATAATGTGGGAAAGTTTGGAACTCCCTAGAGACTTGTGAAATAGCTTTGCCCAAAATGCTGATAATGATATGGACAATGAAATCCAGGTTGATGCGGTCTCAGATGGAGATAAGGAACTTGTTGGAAACAAGAGCAAATGCGACTATTGATATGTTTTAGCAAAGAGACTGGTGGCATCTTGGCCTTGCCCTAGAGACTTATGGAACTTTGAAGTTGAGAGAGATGATTTAGGGTGTCCGGTGGAAGACATTTCTAAGCAGCATAGCATTCAAGAGGTGACTTGGGTGCTGTTAAAGGAATTCCATTTTATAAAGGAGGCAGAACATAAAAATTTAGAAAATTTGCAGCCTGACAATGCAATAGAAAGGAAAAACTCATTTTCTGAGGAGAAATCCAAGCTGGCTACAGAAATTTGCATAAGTAATGAGGCACCGAATGTGAATCCCCAAGACAACAGGGAAAGTATCTCCAGGGCATGTAAGAAGTCTTCATGGAAGCCCCTTCCATCACAGGCCTGGGGGCCTAGGAGGGGAAAGTGGTTTTGTGGGCCAGGCCCAGACCCCATGCTGTGTGCAGTCTAGGGACTTGGTGCCCTGCATCCTATCCACTCCAACCATGGCTAAAAGGGGTCAAGGTACAGCTTAGGCCATGGCTTTGGAGGGTGCAAGCCCCAAGCCCTGGCAGCTTCCATAAGGTGTTGAGAACGTGGGTGCAGAGAAGTCAATAACTGAGGTTTGGGAACCTCCACTTAGATTTTAGAGGATGTGTAGAAATGCCTAGATGTCCAGGCAAAAGTTTGCTGCACAGGCAGGACTCTCATGGAGAACCTCTGTTAGGGCAGTGCAGAAGGGAAATGTGGGATCAGAGACACAGACACTCAACATTGGAGCATGAAAACAGCCAGGAAGGAGGCTGTATCCTGAAAAATCACAGAAGCGGAGATGCTCAAGACCATGGGAACCCACCTCTTGTGTCAGTGTGACCTGGATGTGAGACATTCAGTCAAAGGAGATCATTTTGGAGCTTTAAGATTTGACTGCCCTGCTGGATTTTGGACTTGCATGGGCACTGTAGCCCCTTTGTTTTGGCTAATTTATCCAATTTGGATTGACTGTATTTACCCAATGCCTTTACCCCCGCTGTATCTAGGAAGTAACTAACCTGTTTTTGATTTTACAGGCTCATAGGTGGAAGGGACTTGCCTTGTCTCAGGTAAGACCTCAGACTGTGGACTCTTTAGTTAATGCTGAAATGAGTGAAGACTTTGGGGGAGTGTTGGGAGGGCATGATTGTGTTTCAAACTATGAGAAGATGAGATTTGGGAGGGGCCGGGGTGGAATGATATGGTTTGGCTTTGTGTCCCCATCCAAATCTCATCTTGTAGCTCCCATGATTCTCATGTGTTGTTGGAGGAACCCACTGGAAGATGATTGAATCATGGGGGCAGGTGTTTCCTGTGCTGTTCTTGTGACTACGTCTCACAAGATCTGATAGTTTAAAAATGGGAGTTTTCTGGCGCAAGCTCTCTCTCTTGGCCTGCTGCTATCCATGTAGGATGGTACTTGCTCCTCCTTGCCTTCTGCCATGATTGTGAAGTTTCCCCAGCCACATGGAACTGTGAGTTTTCCATTAAACCTCTTTCCTTTGTAAATTGTCTAGTCTTGGGTACATCTTTATTAGCAGCATGAAAACTAACTAATACACCATACTTGTCACCTGAAGATATGAGTCCCTCTAAGTCTTGAGTTATATACCTCAAGTCCTGAGACATAGAATAAACAAGAAAAACATACATAATCCTGGAATTAAAGAATAGGAGAATAATCAGTGAATGATGAGATAAAGAGAGCAGAAATGTCCTTTCTTCCTCAGCCACTAGTATGTAAAAATCCCATTTTACTTATCAGAAGTAATCTATAAGATTAAAACTGTACCTATTGCCTAAGGATGCCCTCAAATTCTTGCCTAGGTTTTCTAGGTTTTCAGGGTCTTTTCTTGGAACCAGTTTGTTTTGAGCATGCTATTGTATTTTTCCATTCTGAGATATACTATATGGTGTATGCATCTCCCTGGAAAAACTGAACCTGGTACGTCAAGCTATAGGCATACAAATATGGTGAATAAATGCCAGAGGATGAGGATTGAGAATTTTAGGTGACCGTGGCCTACAAAAGGAATTTTCTCTCTAGCATCCAATAAGTGCTATGGCATATTCATTGAAGTTATAGGCCTTCAGCATTTCTCAACCATCCCACACACCCAGCTTAATGGTTTGGAGAAAAAAACACCATGTCTATGTGGTAAGAAGTTAGGGGCACTGTTCCAATGCTTAGACCACTACTATACACTGCAGATGTGGCTTATGAAAACATGTTCTAACACCATTGATTAGCAACATATTCATAAAGCAGAGTGTCACTGTGAGGGAAGCAAGCTACTTCCCTTAATGCCAGCTCCAGATCAGTGATTCTAAAATTTTGCCTAGGGTGAGATGCTGGCCTGACTAATATAGAATATTAAAGCTCGCCTTACAGCAGGGGTCCCTATCCCCTAGGCTGTGAACCAGTACAGGTCCGTGACCTGTTATGAACCAGGCCACACAGCAGGAGGTGAGTGGTGTGCAAGCAAGCGAGTATTACTGCCTGAGCTCCAGCTACTCTTAGATCAGCAGTAGCATTAGATTCTCATAGAAGCAAGCACCCTACGGTGAACTACTCATGTAAAAGATCTAGGTTGCATATTCCTTATGAGAATCTAATGCCTGATGATCTGCGATAGAACACTTTCATCCCAAAACCATCCCCTCTAACTTGGTCTGTGGAAAAATTGTCTTCCATGAAACCAGTTCCTGATGCCAAAAAGGCTGGGAACCACTGCCCTAAAGAATCTGACTTTATTTGTAACAGAGTATGGGAAAGATCAATACTAAGGCCTTCTCAAAAACAATGTAGATTTTGGTAATTAGTAAGTAAGATGATGCTCCCTGAGAGCAAGAAACCAGAATGAACCAGGGAAAGAGATAAATAATGAAAGCCCTATTTGTATCTGCACAAACCTTAAAAACATTCCTCAAAAGCTAGCTGTGGAAAAGCATCAAAGTTATTTGAATAAAACTCTGGAACAGTTTTCTCCATGGCATTTAAGAAATATATAATAATTACCTAAAATTAGGGAGCCTACAGGCTATGTATAAATACACCCTTAGCCAGACAGCTTGACAAAGAGAGCAGAAACAAAAGCTTGATCAAAGAGAACACCAACAAAACTGCTGGGCATGCTGGCTGCTCTCACCTATAATCCCAGCATATTGAGAGGCTGAAGTCAGAGGATTGCTTAAGGCTAGGCATTGAAGACCAGCCTGGGCAACACAGTGAAGCCCCATCTCTACAAACTAAAACCAAACACACAAAAAGCAAACAACAACAAAAAATCCTGCTGTCTTCTTAGAATGACTAAGTGCATACTGAAGGCTATGCTCTACAGAAAACAATGTAAGAGACTTCATACTGGAGACAAATCTTTACTAGTATGGTATTTTAAATTCAATAAACAAAAGACAGACAAAACAATCTCTAGGAAGGGAGACCATTATCTGGAATTGCTAGAGTAAATCATCTAAAATGTCTAGCTTTCAGTAAAAATTCTAAGACATGAAAATAAAAGGAAAAATGTATCTGAAACACAGGAGAAAAACAGACAATAGAATCCAAAGTATTCCTGTGAAAAGGTCCAAATATCACAGTAATGGATACATACTTTAATCCAAATATAAATATTTACAAAGAAATAAATCATTTTTTGAGAAGTAAAGGAAGTTATTGTGACAATGTCTTATCAGACACATATATCAAAAAAGAGGTAGAAAATGTTTTAAATAGAATATTCTGGAATTTAAAAGCACAATATCTGAAATGAAAAAAATCAACAAATGTGATAAACAGTAGATTCGAACTAGCAGAAGAAAGACTAGAAAACAGATTGACAATGACAATCCTTTACAGAGAATATACATTAAAATGAATGAGAGTAAAAAGCAGAGCCTCAGATAAAAGTGGAACAGGACAAGACACAATAAAATACATAGTAGGAGTAACAGAAGGAGAGAGAACAGGAAAAGAGCAGTGAAAAATCTTCAAAATAATGGTTAAAAATATCCCAAATGTAATAAAAAAAAAACAGTAACCTGCACATCAAAGATATGCAACAAATACAAAGTAGAACTAACATGAGGAGATGCAAATGGACAGATATTTAATTATATTGAATCTGTTGGAGATGATAAAAAGGGGATTTAGAAAGCTGTAACAGAAAAAGTTCATTGCATAAAGTAAATCCTCACTAAGATTAACAGTGAACGTTTCATCAGAAACCATACAGGCCATAAGACAGTGGGATGACATATTCAAAGTGCTGAAAAAATAACATGTTAACCAAGGTTCTTATATCTAAGACTAAAAGCTCTTAGGTGGGGGGCACAATTCAGAAATAAAAAAGAATTACCAATTACAATATATCAGAATAAATATAATAACCTTTGTTCTGCATAGCACAGTGGTAATAAGAGTGAAAAACAAAGACAGACTGAAAATATATGCAAATGACATTTCTGTAAAAATAATTTAAAGTATGATTATAATAAAAACTCTTAAACTCAATAACAGTAAATCAAAGAACTCAATAAAAATGGAAAAAGTATCCACATCTCCACAGTTTGCCAGAGAAGATATGTGAATGGCAAATAAGTATATGAGGCAATTTCCAACATTTTCAGACAATGAGGAGATGCAAACTAAAACCACAATGACAGGTACTAAAACGTCTAATAAAAAATAAGCCGCGAAACTGCTGACAGCAAGTGCTGGTAGGGATTTGGTTAACTGGAACTCGGCCATACTGTTCACAGCATCATAAAATATTAAAGACATCCTGGAAAACAGTTTTTCTAAATGTCTTCTTTCCTTTCTTTTGTACTTACATGTCTCTTAAAACTAATAGATAAAATGGTATGTAGTTATCATGTATGATATGATGCTTTGAAGAATATATCCATAGTGCAATAATTAAATCTAGCTAATTATCAAATGTGTTACCTCATAGAGTTACCTTTTTTTAAGTAGTGAGAACACTAAACATTCACCATCTTTGGATTTTTCAAGAATACAATATATCATCATTAATTATAATCACCATGCTGTGCAATAGATCTCACGAACTTACTATTACTATCTATCTCTATATATTATTTGACTAACATTTCCTTATCCTTTCATTCACACTGAACACCATGCCTCTGGTAACCCCCATTCTACTCTCTATTTTTATGAGATCAACATTTTCAGATTCCACATATGAGTGAGACCATGAAACACTGATGAAAGAAATTGAAAAGACAGAAACAAATGCAAAGACATCCCATATTCATGAATTTATAAAAGTACCTTGTTTTTGCGTGGGGTGGCTCATGCCTGTGATCCCAGCACTTTGGAAGGCCGAGGTGGGTTAACTGCTTGCATTCACAAGTATGAGGAGACCAGCCTGGGCAACAAAGTGAGACCCCATCACTACAAAAGATATTAATACAAAAATTAGCTGCATGTGATGGCATGTACCTATAGTCCCAGCTACTCATGAGGCTGAAGTGGGAGGATGGCTTGGGCCTGGCAGGCAGAGGTTGCAGTAAGCCAAGATTGCCCCACTGTATATTACAGCTTCGGCAGCAGAACCAGACTGTCTGAATAAATATATATTTAACATTTCCATGCTTCTCAAAGCAATTTACAGGTTCCATGCAATCCTTATCAAAACACCAATGACATTCTTCATATAAATAGAAAAAACAGGTGGATCACACTTGTAATCCTAGCACTTTGGGAGGCAGAGGCTGGAGGATTGCTTGAGCCCAGAAGTTTGAGACTAGCCTGGGCAAAATTAGGAGACTTCTGCTTTACAAAAATAATAATCATCATCATCATCAGAATATTAGCCAGCCATGCTGGCTCATGCCTGTAGCCCCAGCTATTCGTGAGGCAGAGGTAGGAGGATCACTTGAGCCCAGGAGATCAAGCCTTCAGTGAACCATGATTGCACCACTGCACTCCATCCTGGATGACAGAGTGAGACCCTACCTCATTCTAAAACAAAAGGAAATTGAAAAAACAATCTTTAAATTCTTATGGAAATACAAATGACCCCACAGAGAAAACTTGAGTAAAGAGAAAGTAACTGGAGGCATACCTCATTACAAAATACACTACAAAGCAATAGGAATTAAAATAGCATGGTACTGGAATAAAAACAGAAATATAGACTAGTGAAACAGAATAGAGAGACCAGAAATAAATCCACATATCTATACCCAACTGATTTCTGACAAAGGTGTCAAGAAGACACAATGGGTTAAAGACAGACTCTTCAATTATAGTAGGAAAACTACCTATATGCAGGAGAATGAAATTGGACCCTTACCTCATGCCATATTCAAAAATCAAGTCAAAATGGATTAAAGGCTTAAAGGTCACCCCGCCAACTATGAAACTACTAGAAGAAAGCATAGAGGGAAAGCTCCATTACATTGTGTTGGGCAAAAGTATTTTTAGATATCAGCTCAAAAGCACAGGCAGGGAAAGTAGAAATAGACAAATAAGATTAAATCAAAATAAGTTTCTGCACAGCAAAGGAAACAATCAACAGAGCGAAAACACAACTGCAGAATGAGAAAACTATTTTCCTAACGAATGAATGCTTCTAGGCCAATGAATAAAAGAAAGGCCTTCAGTAAATGAGAGTAAAACATTTGAAATTCATTATGGTAAGCGATTCAGGAGAGTATTTGAGAAGGCCTAACGAAGAAGCCTTAAAAATGGTGAGAGGAGCTAATATGTGAGAACATTTTATCACATTTGGAGTTTAGGGTAAGGTAAGTGTTATACAAAAAAAAAAAGTTCACAGGCAGATAGGAACACCATTGAGTTCTTATGGGTTTCCTATCCTTTGTAAAGAAGGATAGGAAGACCATAAGAACTCAATGAAATGCTTTTTTCCAAGACCTTTATTTTGTATGTCTTGTCTTTGGAAGTTAATCCAGAAGCCCCCAGGCTAGTTCAGTACCGGGGAGGGTCCCAGGTGGACTATCGATGCTCTATGGAAAGCATGTCTCTGCATGCAACTAAATACCTGCAATGTCACTGCATGTGTAGTATGTGTCTTGCGTTACTCTACTCTCAGAGGTTTCAATCACCCTTAATTATACATGATTGCTACTCTCTGGAGTAGAGCACCACACACATATAGCATGCCTGAGAGTGGGAACACAGCCTAAATATTCAATCACGCACTTTTCGAACAACCCCTTAAATGTTTTCACTCCATGAGTGGCCACTGGCATTTCATTAAAGAATCCCTGAAGAGGCTGGGCGCAGTGGCTCAAGCCTGTAATCCCAGCACTTTGGGAGGCCGAGACAGGTGGATCACAAGGTCAACAGATCGAGACCATCCTGGTCAACATGGTGAAACCCTGTCTCTACTAAAAATAGAAAAATTAGCGCGCGTGGTGGCACACGCCTGTAGTCCCAGCTACTCGGGGGGCTGAGGCAGGAGAATTGCTTGAATCCGGGAGGCAGAGGTTGCAGTGAGCTGAGATTGTGCCACTGCACTCCAGCCTGGCACCTGACGACTGAGTAAGACTCTGTCTCAAAAAAAAAGTAAAAAGAAAAAAGAAAAATTACCTGTCCCCCTATTTCCTAATCAAAAGCAATAATATACCTGTGAGTGTAAGAAGCCTCCATAATTTCTCATCCACTCCACAAACCTAGTTTAGTGTTTCAGAGGCTATATACCAGGCATGTGAGGCTAGAGGTCAGGGGCCCTGCTACTATAGCCATTCCTCATCATAGAGTTTAGTCTCTATACCAGGTGCAGCTGGCTGAGAGTATTGAGTAGGTAATACTCCTCATCCCAGCCCAATCAGGGGAGCTTCCACATTGGGAGACACAAACCAGAATACCAGAATCCACTGCTATCACTCATCAACCTGGTTGTAAAGCCAGGGGTGTCAATGTATAAGAAGCAAGGTGGTGCCTTATTCTCATTTTGGCGCAATTGCTCAGGGATTTGTCCATTGGGAGAGGCTAGCCCTAAGAGAAAAAGCATCAAAGCTTTCCTTCTCAAAAAATGACTTAGCTCTAGTGGAAGATGGGAAAGATCTTACAAACAATGTAGGTTGTGGTGCCAAGTAATTAGGATGGAACTGGAATCAGGAAATTGGCAGTTAATAAGAGCCCTTCTGGTAGGAGAACTTGTCTTTAGACACCTGCCCCAAAACCTATCTGTGCAAAGTATTTGGATCAAATTCTGGAGCAATTTTTGCCCATGGTATTCTCAAAAGCTATAAAATAATCGACCTGCAAGCACTGAAGCTTATTACCTATGTGTGATACCGCAGAGTCAGGCAGCTTAACAGACACATCAGCAAAAGAACAAGGAACTCTACTAAAATGACTGACAGTTTAGAGTGACTGTGTACACATCCAAAGCTATGCCCTGCAAGGAACAATATTAGGTTTTCACAATAAAAAGAAAGCAGATTTTACTAAAATAGCACAGCCAACTGAATCAACAAAAAAATGTATCAGACAACAACAATCCCCAGAAGCAAGATCTACATCCAAAATTTCTATATTAATAAAATATCCAGTTCTCAACTGGACATTCTGAGACATACAGCAAAAATAAAAATATAACACACAGGACAAATAGATTACAGAAAATGCTTGGAACAGGGCCTAAAGTTATACTTAATAAACAACAACTCTTTAATGCATCCACTGTAAGTATTTTCAAAACAGTAAACAAATGGTGCTTAAGAGTAAAGGCAGCTATGTTGACAATGGCTCATCAAAAGAGTCTATCAGTAAAGAGGTAGAAATATTCACGGAAAAGGAATTTATGGAGTACACAAGCAAAATAATTGAAGTGAAAAATTCTCTACAGGGGCTCAAGAGTAAAAACCAAGTAGGAGAAAAAAGGGTCAGTGAACTTTAAGATAGCTTGATAATAATTATTCTATAAGAATAAAAGAATAAAATGAGTAAAGAAATTGAACAGTGCCTCAGAGAAAGGCAAAACACTAGCATGCACACCAAAATATGCATAATAGTGTAGCAGAAGTGAAAGACAGAAAGGAGCAGAAAAGTATTTTTTTTAATGGCTGTAAACATCTAAATTTGATGAAAAACATTTTTCATTATACCTAAGAAGTGCAAAACACTACAGGTAGCATGAACAAAATAAACTCAAGCTGAGACACATATTTATTTTTCGGTGACAAAGCAAAAAAAAAAAAAAAGAGAGAATATTGAAATCTACTGAAAAAAAGAAACTCAATACATACAAAGGATTCTCTACAAGATATTTTGCTGACTTTCCATCAGAAACCATAGAGGCCAGAAAACACTGGAATAACATTTATAGTGCTAAAAGGACAAGATAGTCAACCAAGAATCATATTTCTAAATTTAGACACTCTAAGATATGGCATTAAAGTATAATCCATAAAATAATGGTGAAACATCCTTTATGAAAATAAAAAGTTTGCTCTGTGCAATATATGGTTAAGTGAGTGAACAAGTAAACCACAGACTAAGAAAAAAATATTTGAAAATCACATATCTGACAAATAAATTGAATTCAGAATGCATGAAAACTCCCCAAACTCAATAAATATGGGAAAGAAACCTCAACAGACAATTCAAAAAAGCAGATCTATGAATAGCAAATAACTATAGAAACGAGGCTTAAGATTTTCAGTCAATAAAGAGATGCAAGCTGAAACTATATTGACAAAAATTAACACACGTTAATTTATAAAAGTAAACACACTCAAAAACCATGCTGATACCAAGTGCAGATAAGTATTTGGGTAAGTGGATCACTGAAATATTGTTCATAACAGTATAACATAGTAATTAATGCCATTCTTGAAGAGTATTTTCTTCTATTTCTCTTAAATTTAACTTAGAGATAACATACTTAACATAAATCCCATGTTGAGGTATTAACACAAAATAAAACTTGTGTTTACACACATATCCGAAGGCAAACATATACTGTAGCATTATTCATAATCACTAACCATTGGAAAGAACCCAGATAGCCTTCACTTATGACTAATATTCTACTCAGTAATAAAAGTAAGCAGGCTGTTGATTCTCTTCCTGACTCCTCCCTCTGTTTCTCTGTCTCTCTCTTTGTCCTTGTCGGTCTATGTATGTCTCTGTTCAACTCTCTCTCTCTCTTTCACTTCATTGCATTAGGAAGGGACACCAAAAGGAAAATAAGAGTCAAACTACATACTTCTTTTTTTTTTAAAAAGTGACAAAATCATATCAAAGAATATAAATTTCTCAGTATGATACACAAACTGTAATAAATTGATAATTATCATTATATTCAAGCATGCTTTCAAAAGAATGAGCATTTTCCAGGTCCCTGAAAAAGGAGTTCTAATACTATAGAAATAAAAGACATTGGGCTTCAAGCAGATTACGACCTGGGAAACAGAAAGGAATTTAGGAAGAACCATGGAGAAGCTTTGAAGATAATGGGAGCAACTGAAAAGTGAGAATGGGTTAACAGATCTGGATGTA
The DNA here is from genome assembly GCF_049354715.1 of Callithrix jacchus. Taxonomy (NCBI): domain Eukaryota; kingdom Metazoa; phylum Chordata; class Mammalia; order Primates; family Cebidae; genus Callithrix; species Callithrix jacchus. Next base: position 143,854,222 of record NC_133524.1, read on the forward strand.
GGGGCGGGAAATAGGTTCTGCAAAATTAATCATACTCTTTATGAAGAGAAGAACTGCGTACCACACTGAAACACTGTTCCTATTCTGGTCAGTCCATTTTGGAAAACTGTCTATGAATCTGTGGGGAGGGTGGTGGAATAAAAAAAAGAAATAAAAAAGAAATTCTCCATAGGAGAATATTTTCTCTGTTGCTTGTATTCCTTAGGTGTGCCTCAGAGAATTCACTTAATTGGGTTCTCTAAAGTAAACCAGCAAGAGGTACAAAGAAGTGTACGGGCTGGCATATATGTACTCTAGGGAAACCATCTCTCTGCATGCAACTAAATACCCCCAGTAGTGTCATCACGTATGTTGTACATGATATGTGTTACTCCACTTGTAGAGGTGTCAATCATATTTAATTATACATGATTATCACTGTCTGGAGCAAGGTGCCATACACAGCATTTCACTATCAGGATTGAAAATAGGAGCTCTGTAAATAAAGACAAAGTTGAGAGAATTAAAACAATAGAGACTGAGAGAAAATATATACAAATCACATTTCAGCTAAAGGATTCGTAATTAGAATACATAATAAACAAAAAATTCCACAATGAGAAATTAAAAAATCCAATAAAATAAAAAACAAATCTCAATAGACACTTCATCATAGAAGACTGTGGATGGCCAATAAGTACATGAAAAAATGATCGACATCATTAGGCAATTAAAAATGCAAGTTGGAACAAAAATATAATAAATCAAGAGAGAATGGTTAAGAATATTTGTCAATACCAAGTTTTGGTGATGATTTAGGCAACTGGAACTATGATGCGTTGTTCATAGAAACACAAAATGGTAAAGCCATTCTGGAATACAGTCTTAAGCTTTTTAAAAAATTCAATTTAAACAAACTTTTCACAGACCTAGCAATCCCACTATAACTATTTATAACTGTGAAATGAAACTTGTCTTCTCGCATATGTCTTTATGCAAAATTTACAGTAGCTTTATGCATAATCACCAACAACTGGAAATAACTCATTTCATTCACATTTGACTGTAATACTACTTAGCAATTACAAGAGAATATTAGTTCCTATAGAAACATGGACGAATTTTGAATGCATTTTAAGTGAAGGGAATCAGACCAAAGAACAACATGTTGTGTGACTCCAACTATACAGTCTGGAAAAGACAGACTGTAAAGGTGGAAAATAGAGCAATGGTTACCAGATGTTAGGCTGGGCTTGGGATTTACTACCTAAAAGGCAGAATGATGTAAATTTGGGAGCAATGTAACTTTTCTATATTATGATCATGGTAATAGATACAGAACTATAATTTTTTTAAACCCATAGTATACTGCACCACAATTGAATAATCTTCTTAATTTTTTAAATGCTTATTTCTCACAATCAGTGTCACAAGAACAGAATTCTGTCTCTGACACTCTCTGGAATTCAGGGAAAGTACCAGGGCATGGGACATTTTATGTCCTAGATGTTTTAAAGATCAGAGAAATCAACAACAACTAAGTAGGAAAACGCAATTTAAATATTTCACCAGAATCCGTACACAAAACATCCAAAAACCTCAGCGTCCTCAATAACACACAGCAAAAAATAAATGAAAAAAAACACCACTACCACAAAATCTGAATAATTAACAAACAGCAATCAGAAGATATTTGCAGTGTGGCCACAATGGTAAGAAATAAAAGAGAAATTTCTCCTGTCTTGGTAAGTAAATTTTGACAATGGATTGAAGTATGGTGATACATATGCCTTATCGATGAAGACAAAATATCACAAAGAGCCATTTCCAACTCAACTCCCTGATCAGAATGAAAGGAAAGAGGCACCAGCTTATTTCCTTTTGTCCAACACGAAGAAGAGTTGTGTCTTGCTCTTTAGACACTTTTCCATTCCAGCTGATAGCACCCAAGCCTATGGTGCTTACCATCCCCAACTCTCTCCTCTGTACAAAACCAAAAGATATATAACTTTTTGTGAAGAAACAAAATTATATCAATCAGTAAAATTACTTGGGTACTATGAATAAGCCTTAATAAACTGATGACTTGTAGAGGATGCAAATATATTTTCCAAAAGAACTACAATCTTTTGGGCCCACGAAGAAAGAAGCAGATTCAATATCAGAAAGTCAAAAAATCTGAGCTTCAACAGAGTAGATAACTTAAAAGTGGGAGGGCATTTGGGGAGGGCTAAAGGAGAAGCCTTGAAAACCGTGAGGGGAATGGTTATGGGGGAACAGGTTAAAGGTTTGAGGGATAACATAGGCGAAAGTTTTTACAAAAAGAAGAAAAAAGCTACCACAGAGGCAAAGAGGCACACTGTCATCACACTGAAAGTCTTTTTCTCATTTCCATCAAGCAACTTGGGGAAAGGCATATGACTCACAGAAGAACTATGGGAGTTTCTAGGACTTGCCTCTGAAAGGCACTTAAGAGGCTTCCCGTGAGGGAGGCTAGCACTATGGTTTTGAAGAGTTGTTATACCTGCACTTTAGAGAAAGCTTCCCTGTGTGTGCAATAAAACACTCCCAATGCACTCACAGTGCCATTGTCTATGTCATACTTGTCACATTACTCTACTCACAAAAGTGTCAATCAAATTGAATTACATATGACTGACACTCTTTGGAGTAGGATACCACAGACAACTTGTCTAAGGACAGAAGCCCTCCCTAAGCATCCGTTTGTGCACTTTTGAAACAACCACTCAGTGTTTTCAGGCAGTGAGTAGCCGCTGACAGTTGTCTAAATAACCTATGCATACTCACTCCGCTTGTCTCTTCATTCATCCCTCTTGAGTGCTATTCCCTCATGTGTCATGGGTTTTACATGACACTTTTTAGAACTCAGAACCATTAAGCCTTTTTGTCTAGGTTCTCTTGCTCATGAAAGAAACATCCTTGCATGCTTTTCTTGCAATGAATCAGCAGTTTGCAGTCTCAGTTCCAACGGTTAAGGAGAAAACGCTTAACTCCAGTCTTAAAAGATCTGAGGCCCTTTACCTAAGTTACCTACCTATACTCTAGAGCCACGAAGTAAGTGGTGAAAGCACACAAGATCCTGAAAGCAAAAAGAAGGAAAATCATCTGTGATTGCCGTGGTGGAGACAGTAGAAATTTATTTTCTTCCTTGGATTCCAGAGTAAAAAGAAGCCCATTTTACTCACTGGAAGTGATCTACAAGATAGATATGAGCTTGTGGTCTAGAGACGCCCTTATATAACTCACAGCTCATGAATATTCTTGGTCTTTTCCTGGAGTAAGGTTGTTTTAGAGCATGTTTTTGCATTTTTTATCTAACACACATGCTATTTGATACCTGCATTTCCCTAGGAATACTGAACCTGGTACAACAAAATATAGAAGAACAAATATTTCTAGAGTCCAAGGATTGAAAGAAGTTTTGACTCCAACAATTCCTAAAGGCCTTTTGTATTAAAAATTGAATTTTGTTTTATAAATTTCATATTCCTCTAAACTCACAGAAGTGTGCACTAAAAAGAAGCTGCATTATGTATATGCCTATGTATTATGCATACTAATTACATACATGTAATTGCATATACATTATGTATGTGCATATGTATTGTGCATATTAATTACACATGTAATTGCATATACATTGTTTATACATATGCATTGCGTATGTTAAACACATATTGTATTATGCATGTTAATTACATTACTGTGTACCTGCATATGTATTTACATGCTAATTACATGGCCTTAAGGGGTTAGAAGGAAATTCAAGTAAGAAGAATCACAGTCTTAGATTGGACTTTTAAGAACTTAGCAGCCACAGGCTGAAAGTATTTTTAAATACAGGAGTGGGAAAGTTGGAGAAACATCATCCCTAGTGTATAAGTTTTTATTGAAACAACAATGAATACTAAAGAAAGTCATCTCAATGCCTGAAAGTCTTGAAATTTTCCTTCTTTAATAGGAAAAAGGAGAGAAACAACACAGTCATTTGACTAGGAAATATCTGATCTAATGAATTATTAACGAAGCCTGGAGATTCAAGTAATAAAGTAAAGCACAAAGTAAAGATAAATTTTTAAAAAATAAAGTAATACCAGATATATGAGAGCAGATATAACATTATGTAAAATTATACATAGTAGCCATTGACCCTTGGGCAACATGATTCATCTCAGTGTTGGTATCCATTCTCCATATATCCAGATATGAACTTGTGTTTAGCTTAACATGGAAACAGATAATTACATATAGAAACTATTTTGTATATATCACCAATCTGATTTGAAACTTCATAAGAAAATCTAAAAATCTATTGTAAACAACCTATAGATACCTGTGTGTACATGGGTTAGCATATTTTTATTTAAAAAGATGATACAATGATTTTATGAATATTGGATGCCAATAAATTTGACATCTTGCATAAAATATATAAATTCTTTGAATTACAAAAACTACTAAAGATCAGGAAAAAAAGATAATCTGAATAGCTCCTTTTAATTAAAGATATAGAGTCTGTGGGAAAAAGGTACCCTTCCAATGAAACAAATTTTTTGCCTATGATGGTCTTTTTGATGTATAAACTTGGCAAGGTTACAGTTTTCAGATATTCATATGCTATCTAGGCGTTGGTTTGAAAATATTTTGTAGATGTGACTAAAGTTTATATGAGTTGACTTTAGGTAAGGGAGATTATCCTAGGTAATCTGGATGAACTTCATTCATCAATAGAATTTTTTAACAGAAGAGCTAATGATTGCATGGAGAAGAAGAAATTCTACCTGTGGATATCAACTTCAGCTTGAGTTCAAGGGTTACAGCAAGCCTTTCCTGATGACTTGGCCTATGAATTTCGGACTTGTCTAGTTATCTCCAACAATCACTTAAGTCAATTCTTTGCAATAAATATCTTCACACACACACGCACTCACACATCCTACTTATACTCCCTGAAACAGTTCTATTATTATATATGCCCTACAGGACCCATACAGCTCCACTAGCATATCCTACCATACATTAAAGCAATAATAGCAAATCTACTCAATTTCTTATAGAAAATAAAGAGAAAACATTTTCAACTCATTTTTGAAGCTGCTGTTATCTTGGTTCTGAAACTAGACAAGTGACTCAGAAGGAAAGTGAACCACAAATTGGTATTTTCCATAAACACCAGCACACATATTTTTAAAAAACAACTTTTAGCAAACTAATCAAGCAATATATAAAAGGATAATGATTAGAGCCCAGTGAGGCTTGTTCCAGGGATGTAGGGCAGGTATAAAATCCAAATACTAATGCAATTTAACTCATGTAAAAAATGACAAAAGCCAGATAATCATCTTGAATCATACTGAAAAGTACTTGAAAAAATCAGCCCCTATGAATGACCAATTCCTCAGTAAGCTGTGAATAAAAGGTAACTTCTTCCTGATAGAAAACAGCAAAAAACAAAATTAACAACTACAACAAAACAATACAAATATCATAATTTCTGGTAGAAAAAAATGCTCTCTTCCTTAGTACTTGAGAGAAAGTAAGGATATCTGCACTCATTGATTACATTTATTTTTTATGTATGTATTTATTTATTTTTGAAATGGAGTCTCACTCTGTCGCCCAGGCTGGAGTGCAGTGTTACGATCTCGGCTCACTGCAACCTCTGCCTCCTGGGTTCAAGTGATTCTCCTGCCTCAGCCTCCCGAGCAGCTGGGATTACAGGCACATGCCACCACACCCATTTGATGAAAATATAAACTTACTGTTAACCTCATGCCTTATAAACATACCTTATAGACATTGCTTTACACATACTTTTTACTTTCTAAGCCTTTCACTAACTTTTAGTCAGAAGTAGTATGTTTTTGACCTTCAGTATAATTCAGTTAAATAAAAATTACTGGCATTTATCAGTATGTATAGACTTAGGGGGCGTTGAAAGCTAAGCATGGTGTTTACCTGACTTTGAACTCATACACTCAAGAAAAATGGAAATTCAAATGCTTCTTCAATGATTTTTATGTAAAATTATATGTAATGCTATCATTTCAAAGGTTTATGAAATCATTTGTTTACCAGAGCTATATTTTATATGACTGTTTTACCTTTCTGAGTAAACTGAGTTAGGTTCTTAAATAATTATTAATATACTGATAGGAAAGTAATTAAAACAAAATATTAGAACACAGTCTTCTGAAAAGAATTATGTATAAAATAGGACACTTTTGCATGTTTCATGAAAGCCTTTGCCACCAAGATTTGAGTGGATGAGCTGCTTTCTACTGAAATATTTCACAGTGTGCACAGTGTAAATCTCATGATGGCAGTGGCTCAATTTTGTTCACTGCTGTGTTTCTAGATCCTATCACAATGTCTGCCAAACAGTAAAAATCAAAGAAGCCAGTGAATGACAGCTTTCTCTGTGTTTAATTCTGATGACTTTCAATAAAGCTAGAGATTTCTAATTCAAATGAAAAGGGAAAGTACTTGTCAAGAAGGAGGGAATAATTGTAGCTCTTTAAATCATGACCATTTATATTATATTAATATGAAACAATAATATAGCATGGTAGAATTTATGAAATAACTTTTGTATTTTTATTGCAATAAACATAAAAGAAACAGACCCTTCCTGAAAAAGAAAATAATATATCTCATAATATACAGGAAATAATTATTTCAAGAAAGAATATACAGGATTAATAAGATGTAAACTGCCTGGTATAGAGTTGATACCTAGTATGGCCTCAATAAATTATGGTCACTATAGAGATACAGGTAAGGTAAAGAAAACAGAGAATCAGAATCAAAAGAAATACAGAATGAGGACATTCTCCAGCAACTAGCTTCTGGGAGACGTTTTGGGCATTATTTACACCACCTTGAAACCTACTTCTCTGTACCACCTCCCAGTCTTATGGCTGGTATCTTAATTTAAGAAGTAAGTCCCCACCAACTTACCACTCATTAATCTAACCATGCCTGAAAGCCACATGTTCTAACATTCAGGTCCAAGTACATTACTTTGGTTATCTTTCCTTTTGCACATTTTTTTTAGTATCTTTATCTATAATTCCCTTCCTTGTACCGAACCAATGATTATCATCTCTCTGCTAAACTCTGCGTGTGCCCTCTGTAGCTTCTCTGTTAGCAGTAAAAATCTCTAGATCCTGTTCCATTTTACCACATGCTGCCTCTTATTCCCACAATAACTAACCCCTGGCTTTCCTCCAAGGATTATCATCTTACCCCTGTATCTCTTACAGTGGAAACCACTTTTTCTCCCATGCTCTAAAGCTGTCATGATCAGAGATCATTCAGAATCCACCTCGGTTCCCAGCTACTGCATGCTATACATGCTCTTTTCTCTTTCCACTATTTTCACCCTTTAGCTTAATGCTTGGTAAGAAGCAGTATGACAGTGCAATGACTGAGAGGATGGACTCACAAATTTGCACACATTCAGCTATTTACCAGCCGAATAATTTTGGACAAATTCTATAACCCTCTTGTCTTGTTCCAACTTCCTTATTTTTCTTATCTGACATAAGATGCTCATACCCTTATTACGAGTTGAACTAGTAGCACATATATATAAACCACGAAGGTCAGTGCTAATCACCGAGTGAACATTCAATAATTGTTATATGTTTTAATGACTCATTTCTGAAAACCTGTATGGTCTAATTTCCTGCATAAAAAAATTTATTGATCTAATGTAGTGATTCTTATAATTTTATGTTGTCTCAGCATTCTCTTTGAATACAAGTTCAACTTTCCAATATCAGAAGCAAGGTTTAGTTACCATTGCCCCGGTTTCCAGTTCTCCATCTCCTCCCAGTTTCTCAATCCAGATATCTGCCTTATAAAATTGCATTCAGATGACGAGCTCTCTTCAGAACATATAGATACAACCTACTTGACACACCCAGTGACCCCTCATCCTGCATGGATGATGCGGGCATGGCAGAGATATGCCACAGCGACCACCTCTAAGTCACAGAGTGATCCCACAGAAGTCATACCTGCTTCCTCTACCCCATCAATTAGAATTCCCCATGGGAGGCCGGGCGCGGTGGCTCAAGCCTGTAATCCCAGCACTTTGGGAGGCCGAGGCAGGTGGATCACGAGGTCAAGATATCAAGACCATCCTGGTCAACATGGTGAAACCCTATCTCTACTAAAGATACAAAAAATTAGCTGGGCATGGTGGCACCTGTCTGTAATCCCAGCTACTCGGGAGGCTGAGGCAGGAGAATTGCCTGAACCCAGGAGGCGGAGGTTGCGGTGAGCAGAGATCGCGCCATTGCACTCCAGCCTGGGTAACAAGAGTGAAACTCCGTCTCAAAAAAAAAAAAAAAAAAAAAGAATTCCCCATGGGAAACCTGTTTGGGTAACGTCCTGGACCCCAATCAAAGCCTGAGCCCACAGGACCATCCCTTTTTCTGGCTCCCCACCTGTGGGTTAAGCACATAGCCCCCGCAACCTTCATATCAACCCTCATCGGTGCCCGCCTGTCTTGGATCTATGAGTAATAAAGTGTTCCTGGTATTTCCTGTGTTTTTATTATATTGTCTGGTTTGTGACTTACTCAACTGACATGCCCAGACCTAACTTTTCTCCCAGGCCAGGATGTCCTAGAGAGTGCCTATCTTGTCAGGATTAACCTGGACATGTGTCAGACAAGAGGCACAAGAGCATCTGTCAGTGTAAACAAGTTGCCTTTAAGAGGAAAACATGTTAGACACTTAAGCCTTAGACGATATAACAGGATAAAGAATTATCCCATGAAAGTCCCAGTGTAAGCATCTATGACCAAATCCTCTGGAGCCCTGGCAAGGAAGGGCTAGAATGTATACTCCCTTTGCAGAGAGAGACCTTAATACCAAATTAGAAAAAAAAAACCCAAGTCATCTTCTGGTATATGTTTATATTTCTCCCAGCCTTGATAGCCAAACTTCTTGAAAACATTGTCTATATTTGCTGTCTCCATTTTATTCAAAACTACTGACGTCAATCAGGTTTATTGCCACACAGTTCCACTACAACTGTTTACTGCCAAGTCCCCCAGTTATTTAAAAATGCTTCTCTGCAATGTTTGGTTAAAAATATCTGATAATGTTTCCAAACTTAGAAGAAAAAAAGGTATTTTTTGTTTTTATTTTTAAAATTATTTCAATAGCATTTGGGGTACAAGTGGATTTTTGTTATCAATGAATTCTATAGTGGGGAATTCTGAGATTTTAGTGTACCTGTCACCTGAGTGGTACACGTTGTATATAATGTGTTGTTTTTTTATCCAAAGACTCCCTCCTCCCATCCCCTCTGAGTCTCCAAAGTCCAGTGTATCATTCTGTATGCCTTAGCATACTCACAGCTTAAATCCCACTTTTAAGTGACAAACTACAGCTTTTTGTTTTACACTCCTGTATTACTTCTCTTAAAATAATCGCCTTCAGCTCCATTCAAGTTGCTACAAAAATACATTATTTTTTTTTCTTTTAAAGGATAAGTAGCATTCCATGATATATATACACCACGTTTTCTTTACTCATTAGTTGATGGACACTTATGTTGGTTCCACATGTGAGCAATTGTGAATTGTTCTGCTATCAACATATGTGTGCAAGTGTCTTTTTCATATAATGACTTCAAAAAGGTACTTTTTTGATTAGTTATGCCTGTAAAGGACACAGAATACATATTGTCTATATTCGTTAAACCTGTCCTACTTTTTATTGTCTCCATGTATATACCTGTGTAAAATTTTTTTACTTCATTTGTCTGCTACTACGATTTCAAATATTAATTCTGCAGGGTGTGGTGGCTCATACCTGTAATCCCAGGACTTTGAGAGGTCGACGCAGGAGGATCACTTGGGTTCAGGAGTACAAGGCCAGCTTGGACAACATTGTGAAACCCCTCTATACACACACACAATAAAAAACGCAAAATATTAGGCAGGTGTGGCAACACATGGCTGTATTCCCAGCTACTTGGGAGGCTGAGGTGGGAGAATCACCTGAACCCATGGAAGTTGAGGCTGCAGTGAGCCATGATTGTAACACTGCACTTCGGCCTGGGTGACAGAGGGAGACGCTGTTTCAAAAACTATATATACATGTTATGTATGTATGTATATATTATTTAAACAACATATGATCTACTAGCTTGGGTGTAAAAAGTAATTCACAATCTCAGTAACAATTTTTGGGGGGACCAGAAATGGGGAGAGGTATGTCTATTACCCACTATTATGAGACTACAGCTTTTCACATACAAAAGAAACCTCCCACCATTTTTGGAGTTATTAGCATGTTTTAACATGTTTTACAAATCCTCTTAAATACCATATGCTGTCTTCCTTATTATTTTTTTTTAATTTTCTTGCTCCTTTTACAGATCTCCATCATGTCTGCTGTGGGAGTTATTTCCAAAGAAGACTTTTATTCTCTCTCTACCTCACAATCTACTAACAAATTTCCTACCCACTTTCCCAGTTGCAGTAAATGGCATCAACATTATTGTTATTGATGTCAGAAAAATTAGAAGTCATTCTGGAATCTTTCATTTGTGTCACCTTGACTAACAGACATATCCAATCCATAAGCAAGTTATTTGAACTCTATTTCCAAATGAAAGCTCAATGCATCCACTGCTCTCCTCTCCACCATTCATGTTTCCTTTTTCTAGTGATATCTACAGAATAAACAGAGTAATCTTTTATAAACAAAAATCATAACATCTCACTCCTCAATGACTTTTTCTACACGTAGAACAAAATTGGAAGCACTAACTCCGGCCTACAATGGCTCCACAAGGTTTTTTTCTTTTTTTCCCTGTCAGTGTTTCTTCCCCATGTCATCCTGTACTATACCCATTGTTCACTCTGTTCTAACCACACTGCTCCCCTTTTTTCATTGTTCCTAAAATACGACAGACGATTTCTGTTTCAAGGCAATTGCACTATCTTTCCCTCTACTAGGAGTGCTCTACTCACACTTTAGCAGGGCTGTCCCTTTCAGGCCATTCAAATCTCAACTCAAATATTTACTCCTATGGAAACTTCCCTTGACCATCTTTATTTAAAGCATCTCATTTCCCAATAACTCAGTATAACTCTTATTATCATTATGTATCACTATGTGGATGATGTTATGTATCGTACACTTTACGTCTTCTCTCCACCAGCTTTTAAGCTTCTTGAGAGCAGAGGACCATTTTTCTAAAGTAAGTGGCACATGAAAGATTTAAAACCCTGGCTATATGGTCAAAAATCTACTGGTTTGACCAGTATCAAACATTTTCTTAGATGTACTTATTAGAGTTACTACTAATTAAAGTGAAATATCCCAAAAGATTTTCTGTATAGACAGAAAATAACTGTTTAGATTAAGATGGAAGAAAGAAAAAATAGAAATGTGTGTATGTTATATATCCTCTTGTGCATATTTTCATGAATTTTCTAAGGTAAATTGCATTAAGGAGTTACGTTTCCATTTCTTACACCTCTAGCAATATGTAAAGTAGGAAAAACTTTTATTATGATGTTACTTTAATAATTTTAATTAACATAAGATAAAATACCAATTCAGCCTTAAGCATGTAGACAGCAAATAGACACGGAATTCCTAGTAGATATCTATGAGCAAATCACCACGCACTAACAAAATTTGGGACTAAATATTCCTTTGCAATTCAAACCTAATTCTCTCCTCACCTCACTGGGAGCTCGAGTAATTGAAGCAATTTCGGTCCTCTCTGAAACTTTCCCTTTGTTTGCCAGAAATCCACTTCCCATGTCCTTCTGTCCTTCAACAGACTTCTGAACCTGTTTTTGCATATCAATTTTGTCATACTCTTTTGGTCATCCTTGAAATCTAGGATTCCTGTCACTGCTGTTCTTGGCCTTCATAACCCTGTCAAACTCCTCTGATTTACTTATTTCTTAGCAAATTTTTATTGAGTGCCTACAGCATGTAAAACACTGATGATACAGTGAGGGCATACAAATTATATACAGAAGAAGGGTTCTTGAAATTATTTATTAATATCGCTGGCAGCTTTGGAGGAGGAAGAATACTATCTCTCTTATCCTGCCATCCACTATTCCAGTACTTTCACAGCTGTATGAACTAGAGCTAGGCTATACATTCATGGTCTGGGCCTTCTCACCCACCTGCACTCTCAGTCACCGGAACTAGAATTATAAACATTTAGTATGTTTTTATCTTTGGCTGCTCTGGTACCTGTCTGTGGGTGAGGGTAACTATTGTTAGCAGTTTTGTCACTTTACTGAGTTTACAAATCTGTGACTATTAAAATGATATTAAGATAATGTTGATAAATTCTCATTATCTGCCTGAAGCGGGTTCTCAAATTTGATGCTGAAATGCTACACAGTGCAATTTATTCATTCATTCATAAAATATTATTGAGTGCCTATTGTGTGCCAAGCACTGTCCTATAGAAACTGATATAACTCAGTTCTCAAGGGCACTGCAGACATGGAACAGTATGTGACCATAAAGAAGACGGTAAACAATTGTGTAAATGAGACTATTTCTAAGCAGTAAAATACCATAAATTATCTCATTCTCTCCTGTTTCCTTTTATTATTGGAAATCAAATTAAGGTCATTTCATATTCAAACTCTGCAGCATATGCAGACCATGTGCTGCAAAACCCAGATGTTTATGATTTTATTACCTAAAATTCATTTTGTTATATAATTCACTGATAAAAGTGGACACATAGTTAGTGCCAGTGCATATATGCAGACAAGAAAATATAATATGCTAACAATTTGAATTGAGGGATTATTCTCTAAAATAACCCTATTCTAAAATTATCCCTTTATTTATCTTATTTTCATCTGGAATTGTTTTTCTTTGGTTGCATACTTTATGTAGACTTGTAACAGCAATATATATTATATTTAGATATCTGGTTTTCATTATATACCATGTGGTGAAATTTATTTTTTCCAATTTTTTTAAGAGATTATAAATCCTTTTTGAGGCACATCACGGGAACAGCGTTATAGATACATGCAAATTAACTCAAAGATTTACATAAAGCCTTATTTGTCCTGCCAAGTTTCCCCAAAACAAACTAGAATACCATTTAGAAGAGAGAAGAGTATTAGAACATTGAAGAAAAATTTACACAAAGCTATTACAGTGCATTACACATGGCAGACTCTCACTAAATATTTGCTGATTTGATTAAATGAAAGTTTACTTAACCTAACTAGCCAGTGATATGGCACATATGCCCATTATGTAGTATATATTTAAGCCACTGGAAAAAGGTCAAAAAAATAATGATGCTGTTTTGTTTTGCTTTTTCTGCACTTCAAAATACAAGGTAGCAGGAATATTATCTGTGAGTTCTTTTTTTGACACAAACTCTAAATATGGTAATAAACTTACATTAGCAATAACAAAATGGCTTTAAGTCAACACCAATCAGATCTCAGCACATTAGAAGAGTTTGGATGATAGCTAAGAATAAACCTGTACTTGGAAATAGGAAATATTCATCTCATTTCTTGCAATTATGCAAGAAATTACAATGTATTGCCTCTAATTAATGAGAAATTATTAACAACCCCATGGATATGAAATTCCTACTTTCAGAAGATTTTTCCAACTGGATATAGAGTTGATATCTTTTTTTTTAAGAAGATTTCATCCTTAGACTAGTTTTCTCTCAGAAGAAAGCATTCTTTTGTGAAGATAAAAAATATTTTCCTATGTCATAGGCTTGATTCTCATACATATTTACTGATGACAACCAGTCCTGCTTCTTGGCTGAACTGTAGACTTTTATAATTTTATTCATTTCCTTATTCATTTTCATCCATTTCTGTGTCAAATAATTACCGAGCACCTACTGTGTGCAAGGCTTTGCCTTGGGCACTTACACATCTGCTCTGCCACGTGCCATCCCAACATTACAAGAGTTTGTGGTAACACTGTTGCTTAACAATAAATAACTAATGCATCTACTCTTCCATTTTAGGATTTTTCATCGGCTCTACTTTTCTTCACCTTTTCTTTAAATAAATATTTTCCAGATTTACACACCTCACAGAACTAATTCTCTCTTCCTAATTTTGTTGCATAAATAATTACATTATTTATGTAATACCATCATTTATTGCTTCTATCTAGCGCTTTCCCTTTGGATTCCTTAACAACATCTAGCCTTTTTGTTCCAGTCTCCACTCAGAATTGTTACTTCAAAGATCAGATTATGCTATTTCTCATCTTTAAAAAAAAACCCACAGTTTTCTTCCCAAATCATTTTATGAGATCGGTGTTACTTTGATATCTAATCCAGACCAATACAGTGCACAAAAAGAGACAAGACTACAGACCAATAAATCTCATGAACCTGGATTCGAAAACCCTTAACCTAATTTTACCAAATAAAACCTATCAATATACAAAAATAATTATACACTATGATCATGACTAAGTAGTTTCATTTAAGATATTTTAAAATTAATGTAATCTGCATTAACAAGTGAAAGAAGAAAAATCATATAATCATATCAGTTTACACAGAAAAAAAATTTTGAAAAAAATCCAACACACATTCATGATAAAGACTCTCATCAAGTTAGGGATAAAGAGGAATTACCTCAACTTGATACAAAACCATCTTCAAAAAACTTCTACCTAACTTCATACTTAAAGGTGAGAAAGTAAATAGTTTCTCTTTAAAATTGGGAACAAGGCAAAAATGTCAACTCTTACAACTCGTCCTCAAAAAGAGTTCTAAAGACTTTGCCACTGCAAGAAAGTCAAGAAAAATAAACAAAAGGCATACAAATTGGGAAGGAATAAAAGAAATAATCTCTATTCACAGACAACATGATTACCAAGGTAGAAAGTCCCAAGGAATCTACAAAACAAAACAAAAACAAAAGTAAAGAACATTTAAAAATCCTAAATGTAAAAAATTAGTTCATTAGGGTTGCAGGATACAAGATCGACACCTAAGAATCAATCATATTTCTATATACTAAGAAAGAATCTTTAGAAAGTGAAATGTAAAACGTGGTGCCTTTTACAATGACATTTAGCAAACATCCACATCTTAATGCTAAAAATTACATATGTTAATAAAAGAATCAAAGAAGACCTGAACAAGTAGAAAGGTGCACTGTGTTTATTCATAGGAAGATAACTTAGTAAGGACATTACCTTTCTCCACATTTACTTAAAGGCGGAATGAAATTTCTATGCAAATCAAAGCAAGGTTGGCTGTAGATCAAGCTTGTCCAGCCCACATGCCACAGGCAGCCCAGGACAGCTTTGTATGTGCCCAATACAAATTCATAAACTTTTTAAAAACATTATAATTTTCATGTTTTTTTTTTTTTTTTTTTTTTTTTTTTTTAGCTCATCAGCTATTGTTAGTGTTAGAGTATTTTATGTGTGGCCTAAGAGAATTCTTCCAATGTCACCCAGGGAAGCCAAAAGATTGGACACCTCCTGTTGTAGACATATATAAGCATATTCAAAAATTAACATGCGAAGACATAGGCCCTCCAATAGCTATTGCTATACTAATAAAGAAGCATAAACTGAGAATCAGTCTATCATATTAGAGATTATTTTATACATACATTAACCAAGACAGTGTGGGACTGGCAGAGGGATAGACACATAGATCGATAGAGCAGAGTACAGAACCCAAATATACCCAAAAAAGTTTGGACGAACTTGCAAGGGCAATTCAACTGAGGAAACCTTTTCAACAAATGATGCTGGAGTAACTGGACACCCATAAACCACTCTCCCAAGAATTAACTAAGCAGTACCTCACATATTTAACTTACAATAGATCACAGTCTTCGATATACCAGGCAAAACCGTATTTAAATGTGTGTGTGTGTGTGTGTGTGTGTGTGTGTGTGTGTAACTTAGGAGAAAATCTTTGAGATTTAAGAGAAGGCAAATAGTTAATAAGCTTGATATCAAAAGTACAGCTCATAAAAGGCATAGTAAATAAATACATTGGAACTTACAAAAATTTTTTAAAAGCCTATTTTTCTCCCTGAAGGTTTATTTGAAGCAGATGAAAAAACAAGCTATAAACTGGGAGAAAATACTTGCAAACTATATATTCAACAAGTACTTGCGTATAGAATATATAAAGAATTATCAAAAATCAACCAGAGGTGGAGCAACATGGTGCAATAGAAGCTTACACTGTTTATCCTCCCTGCCAAACATTTTAACAACCATCTGCATGTAGAAAAACACCATTACGAGAACCAAAAATCAGAGAAGCAATCACAGTACCTAGTTTTAAATCCATATCACAGTAAGAGGCATTAAGGAGGGCAGGAGACAGAGTCTTGAATTGCTGGTGCCACTCCTCCCCATCCCCCAGCATCAGCTGTGCACTTTGGGGAAGGGCAGTGCAGTGACTGGGGACTTTACAGTGAACTCAGTGCTTCTCTGTCACAGCCAAGAATAAAGCCATGCTGGATGCAGCCAGGACCCATGTACAAAGGAAGCATTTGGATCAGACCTAGCCAAAGGAGACTAACCCATCCCATCAGTCAGAACTCGACTTTCCGAGGAAGCCTTGCCACAGTGGGCTGAAGTGCTCTTGGGTTCTAGGTAAACTGGAAAGATAGCCTAGGACACAAGGATTGCAACTCCTAGGAAAATCCTAGTGCTGAGCTGGGCTAAGAGCCCGGGTGGCATTTGACCTAGGGAGATACCAGATAGGCAGCTGAAGGAGTTCTTGTTCCATCCCGTCCCCAACTCCAGGCAGTGAAGCTCATAGCAAAGAAGTTACCCTTTCCTTCTGCTTTAAGAGAGGAGAGGGAAGAGTAAGAGGACTTTGTCTTGCATCTTGGATACCAGCTCAGCCACAGTAGGACAGGGCACTGGACAGAGTTGTGAGGACTCCATTCCAGGCCCTACCGCCAAGATGACATTTCTAGATGCTCCCTGGGCCAGAAGGGAACCTACTACTTTCAAGGAGAGGACCCAGTCCTCCCAGCATTCATCACCTGCTAACTGAAGAGCCCTTAGACCCTAATAACCAGGAGTGATACCCAAGGAGTATGCTGTGGACTTTAGGCTCTGAAGCATGGTAGCTTTAACCAAGCACATTCCCAGCTGAGGAAGCTATGGTCCAAGACTCCATCTGATTGAGAAAAGCACAGTAAAAAGTAAAGAGGATTTGTCTTGTACCTTAGTTACAGTTTGTATTAGGCCTTTCTTGCATTGCTATAAAAAAATGGGGAAGATTAGGTAATTTATAAAGAAAAACCAGTTTAATTGGCTCATAGTTCTGCAGGCTTTACAGGAAGCATGGGGCTGGCATCTGCTTGGCTTCTGGGGAAGCCTCAGGGAACTTTCAGTCATGGCAGAATGTGAAGAGAGAACAGGCATGTCACATAGTGAAAGCAGAAACAAGCAAGAGAGTCGAAGAGGGAGGTGCCTCACACTTTCATTCTGCCCTGGACTCTCGTAAATCTCATGTCCTTCTCACATTTAAAAAACACAATCATGCCTTCTCAATAGCCTTTAAAGTCTTAGCTGAAAAGTCTCAAGTTCCAAATCTGAAGTCTTAACTGGAAATGAGTTATTTTTACCCATGAGCTGTAAAATCAAAACAAGCTATTTACTTCCATATTGCAATGGGGGTATTGGCATTAGGTAAGCATTTTCATTCTGAAAGGAAGAAATTGGATTTTTAAAAAAGGGGATACAGGCCCTATGCATGTCTGAATCTTAGCAGGGCAGTCATTACATATTATAATCACTTTTATTTCCATGTCCCTCATCCAGGACATGCTGGTACAAGGGGTGGGCTCCCAAGGCACTGGGCAGCTCCACTCTTTTGGGTTTTTAGGGTTTAGGTTCCATGGTCGCTCTTGCAGGCTGAGAGTTTGTGGCTTTTCTACACTGAGGTTGCAAGTCTGGTGTATCTCCCATTCTGGGGTCTGGAGAATAGTATCCCCCTTCTCACAGCTCCACTAGGAACTGTCCCAAATGGGGGGCTATGTGGGGACTCCAAACCCACAAATTCTCTTTTCACAGCCTTCCCTGGGTAAGCATCAAGGAGCTTTCAGTCATGGCAGAAAGTGAAGAGAACAGGCATATCACATAGTGAAAGCAGAAACAAGCAAGAGCATTTCCTTCTGCCTGGGAACTCAGGCCATCTCATACATCCTCTGAAATTTAGCCACTGGTTTCCAGGCCTCATTCACTTTTCTCCTGTGTACCTATGGGCTTAACACCATGTGGAAGCTGCCGAGGCTTACAGCTTGCAACCTGCATTGTGGTGGCATGAGGAGTATCTGGGCGACTGAGCTGAGGCTGCAGCCAGAGTTGATGGGATGTGGGGGAAACAGTCTCCCAAGGCTGTGCAAAACAGTGAGAACCTGGGCCTGGGCCATGAAACCATTTTTCACTCATAGGCCTCCAGGTCTGTGATGGGAGTGGCTACTGTGAAGGTCTCTGAAATGCCTAGGAGGCTTTTTCCCTATTGTCTTGGATATTAGCACTTAGCTCTTTTTCAGTTATTCAAATTTATCTAGCAACTGGTTGCTCCATAGCTTGCTTGAATTCCTCTCCCAAAAAAAGACTTTCCTTTCTCTGCTGCATGGCTAGGCTGCAAATTTTTCAAACTTCTATGCTCTGCTCTCTTTTAATTATAAGCTCTAACTTTAGGGCCTTCCTCTGCTCCCACATCTGAGTGCAGGCTGTTAGAAGTTGCCAGACCACATCTTCAATGCTTGGCTGCCTAGAAACTTCTTCTATCAGATACCTGAAATTAACATTATAAAGTTCATACTTCCACAGCCCCCAAGGGCATGAACAGAATCCAGCCAAGCTCTTTGTCTTGGCATAACACACACGACCTTTGCTACAGTTCCCAATGTGTCCCTTATTTCCATCTGAGATCTCTTCAGCCTGTACTTCACTGTCTATATCAGTAACAGCATTTTGGGCACAACCAATTCAGCAGTCTTGAAGAAGATCTAAGGTTTCCTTTATCTTCATGTCTGCTTCTGAGCCTTCCAAATTTCCAAACTCTGCTCATTACGTGGTTCCAAAGTTGCCTCCTCATTTTCAGGTATGTTTATAGCAATACTCCACTACTGGCACCAAATTTTATATTAGGCCAGTTTTGCATTGTTATAAAGAAATACCTAAGACTGGGTAATCTATAAAATTAGGTGGTTTAATTGGCTCACAGATCTTCAGGCTTTATAGGAAGCCATGTTGCTGGCATCTGCCTGACTTCTGGTGAAACCTCAGTGAGCTTTCAATCATGGGGCAAGGCAAAGAGGGCACAAGCATGTTACATGGTGAAAGCAAGAAAGCAGGAGCAAGTGAGAAAAAGAGTTGGGTGAGGGAGCAGTGCCACACACTTTTAAACAACCAAATCTCATTGTCAGAGGTGTTTGAACCAGAGCGACTCCATTTTGAGTGAGGGCTACGAAAATGAGGGTGGGACTTGCCGGACTGCATTATCAGAGAGTTAGACATTCTTAGCCTCTAGATGTTTATGGTTAAGGAAACAACTTAAAAATGTTTACTAAACAGACCCAGACTTGGGAATGCCCAGATATTCTGATACCTGGAAAACAAAGGCATTCCTAATTTTGCTTTAAAGATAATAATATCAATTATTGCAAAATGTAGTAATTAAGAAAATTAATCCTTTATCGCAACCCTTGTAACAGAGCACATCTCCGCATATAGACAAGCTTTGTACCTGGGGCGGACACGCTCCTCCTCCTGCGTTTCAGAACATCCCGCTCTGTCTATGGAGTAGCTGTTCTTTCACTACTTTACTCTCTTAATAAACTTGGTTTTACTTTGCACTGCAGACTCCCCCTGAATTTTCCTGCATGAGGTCCAAGAACGCTCCCTTGCGGTCTGGATTGGGACCCCTTTCCTGTAACATACCTCTGGCGAACAACAAACGACAGAAGGGACTATAGTGCGAAAACCCTGACCCAATGGCTACCTACGGGTAAGTGGTGGGTTCCTGTAACATCATGAGAATTGGTATCACAAAGACAGTACCAAGCCATGAGGGATCTGCCCCATGACTCAAAAACATCCAATCAGGCTCCACTTCCAACACTGGAGATTACAATTCAATATGATACTTGGCTGGGGACAAATATCCAAACTATGTCACAGCTCAACTGTAGTAGGGTAGAGCAACAAGCAGGCCCTTAGGGTCCGTGAGTCCAGGCCTAGCCCCTCCGATTGCATTTCTGCACCTGCCGTGGGCCAGAGGGCAGCACACTGCCCTGAAGGATAAGTCCTACGCCTGGCAGCATTCGCTACAAGCTGACAGAACTCTTGGACTTTAAGTGAACATTGAAGTGGCCTGACAGAAAACCTGTGGACTGGTGGTGGTAGTTGCCACAGACAGAGGTTCTTCTGCCTGTGAAATGTGGAGGGAAAAGCAGGAAGGACTTTGTATTGTGGTTTGAGTGTTGGCTTAGCCACAGTAGAATAGATCATCAGGTAAACTGCTGTGTTTTTTACTCCAATCACTGGCTCCCAGACAGCATCTCTGGATATGCCTGGGGACTGAGAGAAATTGACATCCTGAAGCAAAGGGCCTTGGGCAAGGTCTAATGTTCTGCTGGCTTCAGGTCTGACCCAGTACAGTCCCAGCTGTGGTGGCCACATGTTGCTTGCGTCAACACACTGCCAAATCCACTGCCAAATCCAGGTGGCTCAGCACTGAGACACTTCATTTGTTTAAGAGAAAGTAAGAAAAGGCCGGGAATGGTGGCTCACGCCTGTAATCCCAGCACTTTGGGAGGTGGAGGCGGGTAGATCACAAGGTCAGGAGATCGAGACCATCCTGGCAAACACGATGAAACCCCGTCTCTACTAGAAATACAAAAAATTAGCTGGTCATGGTGGCACAACCTGTAGTCCCAGCTACTTGGGAGGCTGAGGCAGGAGAATTGCTTGAACCCAGGAGGCAGAGGTTGAGCCAAGATCACGTCTCTGCACTACACCTGGGCAACAGTGTGAGACTCCCTCTCAAAAAAAAAAAAAAAAAAAAAAAGAGAGAAATTAAAAGAACAAATGTATATGCCTGATAATTCAAAGAATTCTTCTGGATCTAATTCAAGATCACCAAGGTGGTATATCTATGAATCCACAAAATCCACAGCTATATTGGGCTTGAGGCTCAACTCCCTTCAAAAACCTGGAAAGCCTTCTTGAGAAGGACCGACACAAACAAGCCCAGGTTGTGAAAACTATAATAAATCCTTAACTCTGCAGTACCCAGATACCAAAAAACATTTTCAAGCATCAACATTCAAGTACTAGGAAATTACAAAACATCAAGCACATTTAACCCAAAAAAGAATACCAAAAGGTAGAGGGTCAATGAGGAAATCAAGAAGGAAATTGAAAACCAACTTGGAACAAATGATAATGAAAACACAACATGTATAAACTTGTGGAACAGTGAAAGCAGTACTAAGAAGGAAATATAGCTATTATTGTCTATATTATAAAAGAAGAAAAACCTCGACTAAATGACCTAATGATGCATCTTAAAGAAATAGAAAAGAACAAACTGAACCCAACATTAACAGAGAAAAGAAATAATAAGGATCCGAGTAGAAATAAATAAATTTGAAATGAATAAAACAATATAAAAGATTAATGAAACTAAAGTTGGATTTTTGAAAAGATAAACAAAACTCACAAACCTTTAGCCAGACTAAGAAAAAAAAAAAGAGAAGACTCACATACATAAAATCAGAGATTAAAAAAGAGACATCGCAACTGATATTGAAGAAATGGAAAAGATCATTAGTGGCTACTATGAGCAACAGTAGGCCAATAAATTGAAACAGATCCAAGAAATAGATAAATTCCTAGACACATGCAACTTACCAAGATAGAACCAGGAATAAATCCAAAACATGAACAGACTAATAACAGGTAACCAGATTGGGTTGTTTTTAACATGAAGGATAAATGCTTGAAGGAATGGATACCCAATTTTCCATGATGTGATTTTTATGCTTTGCAAGCCACTACCAAACATTTCATGTACCCCATATATACACCTACTATGTACCCACAATAATTAAAAATTAAAAATTCAGCAGAAAAAAGTATTAGAAAATGTGCCATATACATCAAACAGTTCACCAAAGAAGATATATAGATGGCAAAAAAAAACACAAGAAAAGATGATCAACGTCTTCAGCTGTCAGGGAATTTCAAATTAAACTACAATGATATATCATAACACATATTTCAGAATGGCTATAAAAAGAGAGAAATTACCAAATGCTAGTGAGGATGTGTAAAAACTGAGTCATTCATACATAGCTTCTGGAAATACAAAATGTTACAGCCACTCTGAAAACAATTTGGCAATTTATTTTAAAACTAAGCATGTGTATGAGTGGCCAAGATGGCTGACTAGAAGCAGCTAATATGCCTGGCTCTTACAAGGAGGAATTGAAGGAGTGAGTAAATAAAGCGTCTTCAGTTAGAACATCCAGGTACTCACATTTAGACTAATCAAGGAAACAACTTGACCCATGGAGAAAGGAGAAAAACAAGGCAGGATGACAGCCCACCCAAGAGTGACATGGAGCCAAGCAAAGCTCCCCCACCCAGAGAACCTATGCGAGAATGTGTGACTCCAGGATACCATGTTTTCCCAATAGATCTTTGCAACCCTTGGGTCAGAAGATTCCCTCATGAACCCACTCTATGAGGGCCTTCAGTCTGACATACACAGCTACATGGAGTCTTGGCAGAACAGCCACTCAGGCATGCACAGAGATCCAGGAGGTTTAGATATTCAGGCTTTCTTGAGTCCTAGCAAAAGTAACTGCAACTCTGGAAAAGCGGGAGGTTAGATCCCTGTCCATATCCCTAGGAGAAAGGCTGAATCCAGAGGGCTGAGCAGTGATGATTCGTGGGTCCCACTTTCACGACACCTCACAAGATAAGAACCACTGGCTTGGAATTCCAGCCAGCAACCAGTAGCAGTGTTGTACCTATCTGGGAAAAAGCTGCTAGGGGAAGGGCTGGGCCACCATCTCTGCTGTTTGGGAGAGTCTGAACCAACCATGGATGAAACGGATCCCCCAGCATAGCACAGCTACTTGACAAAAAACGTGGGCAGACTACTTTTTTAAGTGGGTCCCTGGTCCCGTCCCTCCTCACCACGTAGAACCTCCCAAACAGAGCATCCAGCTACCCTACCAGTGTTCTCCACCTGACAGATATTTGAAAACTCCTTGGAACAGAGCCCAGAAGTCTAACAGATGGCGGGCTGCCATCTTTGCTGTTTCGGTGACTTAGCTGTTCTAGCCTTTGGGCTCTAGAAAGTCCAAGCAGACTTGGGGCAGAAGTGGTACCCCAGCACAGCAAAGCTGCCCTATGAAACGTAGCCAGACTGCTTTTTGAAGCAGATCCCTGATATCCTTCTTCATCACTGGGCAGAGCATCCCAAATGGGGTCTCCAGCTAACCCCATCAGTGTTCTCCAGCTGATAAAGGTTTCAGGACTCCCTGGAACAGAGCTCCCAGAGGGAGGGGTGGGCTGCCATCTTTGCCTTTTGCACGACTAAGCCATAGCAGCCTTCTGACTTCAGCGTTTCCGAGGCAGCTAGGGGGCTGACATGGAGCCCTAGCACAGGACAGATGCTCTAAGAAAACATGGTCAGACAACTCTGAGGAGCATCTTTGTGCTTTTCTCTGGATTCTCCAATAATCTAATGGCTTTTGTTTTCTCTTGATTTTTAACAATTTTTTTTCAAAATTTTGCCCTCAAACGTGTGGTTATTTTTTAGTCGTGGGACTTCTATATATAAACATGTATGACAGAGGGATCTTGTAAACGTCTCCATGGAGAATCTCCATCAGCAATACTCAAATTTTAGAAAACTCTGCAGGACAAATGACTCAATTTTTAAAATAAATACATTGCAATAAAAATTAGATGGAAATGAAACCTACATTAAAGTACACATAAGAGAGATTATTAGCCAACCACAGTTATTGATCTTCTTTAGATCATGATTGAAATAAACACTTCAAAAACATATGCCATTTGTGAGAAAAGTTTAAATTTGGATCCTAAGTGGATATTTAATGATATTAAGGAATTATTAAAGTATGATAATCGTATTCTGGTGATGTTTATAAAACATGTTAACTACATGTGATGTGGTGTCCTGGAACACAAAAATAAAAATCTAACGGAATCCAAACTCCCGAGTTTAAGAGTAAGGTATTAATATTAAGTTCTCCGTTTTGACAACGGCATTACGGTAATGTAAAATGTTAACAATGTAAGAAACTGAGTGAGTATTCAGAAAATCTATGCACTATTTGTCATCTTTTATGTAAATCAAAAATTAGTGCAAAATAAAAAAGTTTACTAAGATAAGGAGGGCTTATCTCTATAAAGGCATATATTGAGACACCTATGGGTAACATTACATCATTTACAGAATTTTCTTTAAAATAATATGTGGGGCGGAGAAACAGGTGGCATTACAGATTAAACAATATTGATTATTATTGGTTGAAGGTGGGTTATGGTTGCATGTGAGTTGATTATGTTATTCTCTTTACTTTTGTATATGTTTAAAGTTTTCTGTAATAAACATAAAATTCATAGTTACATACATGTTAATTTATATAACTTTAGGTTACATGCATAGTTATAGTTATATATTACACAACTATAATTATTTAAGTTGATACAACCCTTTTGGAGGGAAATGTAGGAATTTTCAAAAGGGTTGTATGGATTTACATCCTTTACATTTTCCTTTAGAAAACAGCATCTACTGGCTGTGGATCTGGAAATGGCTAATTCACATGAACTTTCCATCTGAGAACAATTACAAGGAGGTTGAAATGAAGGACATTTAAAGATCCTAAGAGGCTACTTTGAAAAACCCTGTGCAAGTAATTTGATAAACTAGATTATGTGGGTATGTTTCTAGGAAAATAAAAGTTTTAAAAATTGGTCTCAGTAGGAACAGAAAATCTAAACAAACCAACTGCCACAGAGGAAATGGAGAAAGTATCAAAAGAGTTTCTCTGGCATGAAAACAAGATGTTTTTACAGGGGAATTCTGTCAAACATTTAATGATTAGATTGTTCCAACATTATTAAAAATATTCCAAAGTTTAGAAAAGAAGAAAAGCTTCCAAATTTGTTTTCTGATGTGTTTTAACATCAGCCAGGCAAATAACACAAGAAAGAATTCACTTGTACTGTGCATGAAAAAACACATTTCCAAATGGGTTTTATTGTAGATATGCAAATATATTAGTGATTCAGTATTAGAAAATACACTAAGATGACACAACATCTTAAAAGAGCTAATGAAAACAATTATATAATCACCATAGATAGATGAATGGTTTTGATACAAATACCCATTCATTCTGAAAACTGTGAGTAAAAGAGCAATGGATGGGATTGCAATAAAAAAGATAAGATAGAAGGGAAACTTAGACATTAACCTATATATTTTCATATATATCAAAGATACCTATGTATATACATACATACACAGACATGCATATATGTGTATGTATGTATATATGTATGTGTATACACACACACACACACACACGCACGCATACTCACATAATACATGTACATATATATATTTGTCCAAGATGAGAGGCCCACCGTCTACACTACTATTTAACAGTCTTTTTGATACTTGCTAATTTAGAAATCTGTTTCAAAATTTCCAGATGGATTATATTATTCTCTGGTTTGTTATCAATCTCTAATTCTATTGCATTAATATATATTTTTAAATTTACTGGGGTTTCTTTTTGGCTTCAGATATAGTCAGGTGTGGACAATGTCTACATGAGTTGAAAATAAAGGGAACTGTCTGTTAATGGAGCTCTAAGTGCTATATATAAATAAATTTCTACTTTATTGGTAACATCGCTTAAGTCTTTTATGTTACTAAGTGTAAGTGGTCTCGAACTCCTGACCTTAGGTGATCTGCCTGCGTCAGCCTCCCAAAGTGCTGGGATTACAGGCATGAGCCACATGCCCAGCCTACAATTTCATCTTATTAATTTTTCCTCTGGGATTTTATTATATGTATATTTTCAGTAGCAAAATTTTATGTCAGAAGACAATGGAGCCACTAATTTTAAAAACTCAAGAAATACGAATCAAGAATTTTATATCGAGTCCAACGAAACAAGAATGTGAGGGGCTCTTTGCTAAGAATATTTCCTAATACTTGAGAAAAGGCAAATCCTGAAGTTGCTCGGGAAATATGCAGAGTCTATTTGCAAACAGCAGCTGAAACCAGAAGGGATTTCTACACAATCCACTTTGTGGGTAAGTTCAAACAGCTTGTTTTAAGGTCAGAAATGAATAAAGCAGTCAAGTTCCTATGAACTCTCAAAACTAACCAGCTGAACTTTCTTCTGAATCTTTATGTTTTTCTTCACTTCTTTTAAAAGTTTATTCTTTTCAAATTTTATTTTCTTTTAGAAGTATTATATCATGTTTAATTAATCTTGTAAACCTTTTAATATAATCTTTATTTCTACAATTACTTTATAATTATTTTTTACATATAATCACATTATCTGAAATTTATGCAATTCACATTTACATTATTATTATATATCTTCTATTATTTTGTTAATTCCTTTCAGCTTGTTTTGAAATCTTAGGTAACATATTTCATTTGTTTTATGGATGTACCTTTCTATGAAAGGTTTCATTGCCTGTACTGATATTATTCTGTTTATGAGTTATATAATTTTTTTTTTTTTTTTTTTGAGACAGGGTCTCGCTCTGTCACCCAGGCTGGAGTGCAGTGGTGCCATCTTGGCTCACTGAAACCTCCACCTCCTGGGTTCAAGCAATTTTCCTGCCTCAGCCTCCCAAGCAGCTGGGACTTCAGGCATGGGCTAGCATGCCCAGCTAATTTTAGTAATCTTAGTAGAGACGGGATTTCACCATGTTGGTCAGGCTGGTCTCTAACTCCTGACCTCAGGTGATCCACCTGCCTCAGCTTCCCAAAGTGCTAGGATTGCAGGCATGAGCCATCGTGCCCAGCCTCTATTTTTAAATAATACATTTGTATAATGTTCTCTCATGATAATCTGCTGTTTTTGTGTGAAATTCATTCTCTTAAACTTCTAGGAAGGTGGTGATTAGATTTTTTTTTTCTTTTTTTTTTACTTCATGGCTATAAAGTTCGCTTTCTTTGATTTTTGCAATGTATTCTGAAAAATGACCACATACTTACTGTGATCTCCTGGCTCTCTTCTGTCACTGCTATATTAACTACCTGTTCTCTGGTGTCTCTGCTTTTCTGAATTGGGATACTACTCCCAGGGATTGCTCTTCAGTGTAGGGTTTTGGACTGATTTATATATTATGGAGTATTTCTAAGTTATAACCAGCAAGATTTGCTAATAATTAACAGAAATCTTCAATTAGAATTGTAGGAATATACAGAAATAATTATTTGAGCAAAATGGAAAAACAGATTACGATTAAAAATAAAACACTACCATTTGGGAACTGTTTTTAAAAACTTGCTAATCTCATTAGGCATGGAGTACAAAAGAAAGAGAAGATTAATTATGATGCCAATGGATTTGTCCTGAGCAGTGGAAAGACTGTTTCCTTTAATGAGTGTGAGGAAGATGAATTTAGAGCAATTTAGAGCAGAGGAGGGGCAGCAATTGAAAGTGAAAATTTAGGCATGTTAATTCCAAGCAATACATTAGGCATAAAAGTCGAGATGTCAAGTTAAAAATTGTTATGAAATTCAGAGACAAAATCAAAGCTGCAGATATACCTATATTTGGGCAATGTAAATAAATATATGGCTTTAAAATCATGATGCTAGATGAAATCGCCCAGAGGATAAAAGGAATGTGTATTAAGTAAATAAGTAAGAGATCTAAGGAGTAAGCTTGAGTCACTCCAAATAAAGAAACTAAGAAAGAGGGCTAGTGAAACAAGGGGAAATTAAGAGATGCCTTAGAAATGCCTTAGAAGTTAATGGAAGAAAATGGTTCCAGGACAAGGAAGTAATCACCACCTATGACAAATGCTACTGATACCGACATCAAATGAAATGTACTAGTCCATCTCACCAACGTACAGATGGAGAAGCTGAATCCCAGAGAGTGCAAGAAATTGTTTCAACGTCTCAGAGCTAGATAAAGGCAGCTCTAGTGTCACCTTAACCCTTATCCCTTAATTCACGCTGTTGTTGTTCCTCACTAATCTTCAGTATTCAATCAACCAGTTTTCCACCCTAAGAAGTTTTAAATTATATATTAACAAGCTGATATATCCAAAACTATAAAAATCTTTAGTCAATATTAATGATTATGTCTACTTTTAACACTGTTCATTTAAATCTAGAGAG
Organism: Callithrix jacchus; assembly: GCF_049354715.1. Lineage (NCBI taxonomy): Eukaryota > Metazoa > Chordata > Mammalia > Primates > Cebidae > Callithrix > Callithrix jacchus. The sequence goes on from NC_133524.1 coordinate 143,882,671, forward strand.
GGCTCTCATAAAAAGCCCTCCTTAAGAAGTCAAGTAGAAGGATACTTACTAGGTCATCTGAAATCTCATACCACCAGATAGTCAGGGTGCAGTGGATTACAATAAGCAATTCTAAAAAGAAGAGAAACATTAATTAATCACATTACATTTTTTTTTGAGCAGGGAGTGTCATCTGGTGATAATGCAAAGACCGTGAAAGTAGGTGTTAGTGTCAGTTCTAACACAGTTATCAACCTATAGCCACAAAGGGGGTAGTGCACCAACATAGATTTTGTAACTCCAACATAAAAATTAACAAAGTTGACCTGGCATGGTGACTCACGCCTATAATCCCAGCACTTTGGGAGGCCAAAATGGGTGGATCACTTGAGGTCAGGAGTTGGAGGCCAGCCTGGCCAACATGGTGAAACTCCGTCTCTACTAAAAATAGAAAAATTAGGCATGGTGGTGTGCACCTGAAATCCCAGCTACTGGGGAGGTTGAGGCAGGAGAACCACTTGAACCTGGGAGGCAAAGGTTGCAGTGAGCTGAGTTTGCGCCACTGCACTGCAGCCTAAGTGACAGAGCAAGACTCTGTCGCAAAAAAAATAAAAATAAAAAAATAAGAAAAATAACAAAGTTCATGAAAACAATTGTGTCTACTGAAACACTTCCCAATGGGGCAGGGATTAGTCAGCAATGTTTTACTAAAAAAGGACTTGAAAATCTCTGAACCCATTTGAAATATTTCACTTTTCTGTTGATGTAATTAGCCTTTCTATTGCATTTGAATTGGCCTTTACACAGTGATGTATTTCTTTACCTTGGCTCTCTCATGCAATTTACATACCTCTCTGAGCTTCAGGGCATTTTTTTCTCTGTTAGGAAAAAAAAAGATTAATAACACAAAAAATGCAGAGACTATAACAGCAAAGACTTAGGTTAATATTTTTCCGTACTTACATACTTACATCATAAAATTTGTCTCTAGAATTCCCTCCTCATTCCCATTCTCCTGCGTCGCTTCTCCCTGGAGGGAACCACTGAATTTTATGTTTATTCTGCCAATCCCATACATATATGTACAGACACACAAATATATATCTATATTAATATTATATATATTTTTAAATTACACACATGATATCCATACTATGTATATCTTCCTAGACATTAGCTATTTTCATCAAAGTTAGATTTTAGCAGTCTATCGTTATTGATGCACAGATCTATTTCATTATTTTTAACTGCTACATAACATCATACCTCATAAATATACCAAACTCTCTGTCCATTTTCCTATTGATGGACATTAAAATTATATCCAATCTTTAACTATTATATACTGCACTGCAGTGAACTTATGACATATACCTCTTTGCACTCAAATAGGAAAACTTCCATAGAAATCATATCTAGAAGTAGAATTGCTGGATTTTAGTGTTTGTACATATTTAGATTTTCTATTCTTTCCAAATTGTCCTCTGCAAAATGATTGGCCTAATCTATGAAGTATACTGATTATTGACAGATTTTATAGTTTTGCCAACATGAAAACTATAAAATGGTATTTCACTGTTGATATTTTTATTTCCCTGGTTAATATAAAGCTATAGCATCTTTTCATGTATTTATTCTGCATTCAGTTTTGTCTAATGTAAATTACCTATTTGTATTTAGTGTCGATTTTTCTCCTGAATTGTTCATACTCTTCTTATTCACTTGTAGAATGTTTTCATCTATTTTGGTTTCTAGCCCTTTCTTCATTGTATATATTGTAAATATCTTCTAATCTGTCATATGTCTTTTAACTTTCTCATGGTATTTTCTTTTTGTCATAAGAATGTTTTAAATTGTGATATAGTCAGTCTTTTTTAAAAGAAATCTTTTAAAATAAACTCTTAACCCAGAAGATCATAACGTTTTCATATATATAGATATTCTAAACGTATTTAATCTTTTGTAGTTCACATTTAGATTTTAATGCACTTGAGATTTTTAAAAATATATATGGTGGCTGTAAAGTAGGGATTGAATTTAGGGTTTTGTTTTTCACTTCTCTGGTAACCAATTGTCCAAAATCACCACATGTTAAATAGTCATTTTTTTCCCTACTAATCTCTAATACTAACTCTGATACACATTAAATTTCCTTATATGTGTTATTGATGAATTTACTTTGTAAAGTATAAAACTGTGACATTAACATATTGATGTGCTTTATTATAGGGAGTTCTTAAAAGGTTTGTCTGTGTGGGCCAAGAGTGAGAAACTGAAATGCTTCCACATACTCCTCTAGATTAGCCTTTTGATATTCACCCCCTGGTTTCAAGATATCTGTCAAATGAATAGGAAACTGCACTGTAAGATGATGAGAGCCAATTTCAAGGTAGGTGGCAATAGGAGATGTCTGTTATACTGTGGAGAGGCCAGGGACGCTCATTAAAGAGATGAACTATAATTAAATTATAAACCAAACAAAGGTCACTCACCAGCAGTGTAACTTTGAGCAAGGTACTTAACATTTCTGTCATCTATGAAGTGGTCATGATAATGGCTCTATGGTAGGATGGTTATGAGAACTAAATGAGACGTGTGCAAAATGCTGATGATAGTACCTTATATATGTAACAAGAGTTTGTAAATGTACGTTTTCTCCTAACAATGGATGAATGCTTATACTTGCATTTAACAATTAATTCAGTTCACTGAATTTCATAACTATTTCTCCATTATTTTGACTGTTTTCACTCCCCCACCTGCTGAGAAAGTTGGGACATGTAAAGATTTTAGGGAACCAAGGGGTGGACTTACCAATGATGTCCACAGAAGTATCCTTGGAAGAGAACTGTGTCTCAATTAGCTTTTCAAAGCCAGGATTCACTCTTCACCCTCAGGAGGTACTGCAGGATGCTAGTCCTGTAATGGTTCTCACACATTTGCATGCATCAGAATCTCCTGAAGGGCTTGTTAAACACAAACTGCTGAACCCTGCCTCAGAGTTTCTGCTTCTGGTCTAGGTTGAGATCGAGGGATTTCTAGCTCGGTAACAAGGCCCCAGGGGATGTTGGTGCTGCTAGTTGAGAAGACCACACTCTGAGAATCACTATTCCACAGCGTCACTACATGTGTATTATTGCTATTAAACACTTCTTGCTGATGTCCTCTTTGAAAACGTGCTGCACCGGAGAAATTTAGTTACAATTTGCCATGCAATGACCATGCATACAAATCTAGAGAAGGTTTTAGGAGAACATATTGTACTATAATTATGTTATTTGAAGTCAATTTGGGACACTGTTTATAAAAAGTCGCTATTTAAAATTGTGGAGCAAATAAATCGTTGGGTTTCCAACTGGGCAGAAAATGTAAATTCTTGTAACACTACATTTGTTCAATTCATTTGTTAAGAGAAGCTACAGTGACAAATTCAAAGTGCTGTATATTTTACTCACAGCGATCTCATTAATACTAAATCTTCAATAGAATCATACAAGCAAAACAACTGGATTAGAAGTAATGCCTGCTGGGACTAGTTTTAGATAATGGAAAACAAAAAAGAAAATCTGCTTCTGGTAAAACATAAAACGCTGAGATCTAATCAGTTTAAGAGACAGCTTGGGCATAGTTGAAATAACATTGCACATATAATCAAAGAACTGTTTCTAATTGCTAAATATTTCATTAAACAGCCATAGAAACTTGAACAAGCATCGTAACCTGAAAACTCTGATTTTCAGTTTTCTTATCTATAAAGTGGGAATGATAATGCCTAACTTATAAGAATTTTGCAAATAATTTCTATAAATGTACTTCATAAACAATATATATATATATATATATATATATATATATATATATATATATATATATATATAAATCTGCTTCAGAAACCATAAAATGCTATCAATATTTAAGTATCATGTGTCAATCAACAATGTATCAAGGCACATAGCAAGTTAGAAATACCTGAAACTTTCTCCTCCAAAAAATAACTGAAAGGAGCAAAATGGCCAGCCCCAACTATCCCAAGATTAGTGTTGGCAGATTAAGCAAATCAAAATATAGAATGCACAAACAAACATGAATTTCAGATGGACAATGAATAATTTTTAGTGTATTTTCCATGCAATAGTTGGGAAATACATATAGTGAACATTCTATTCACGGTTTATCTCGAATTCAAAGTTAACCCTATGTCCAGTGATTTATCTGGTAACTCTATCAAAGAAACTTACATTCCTAGAAATGACCCAATATTTCCACTTTCCTTCTGCAACCCCTGGCCCCTAACTCTTGCAACGGGATAATCTCTTCTTCCACTTCAGGGAAAAAATGTTCCTTAGCCTAGGTCAACACCCACAGCACTTATACCACCTCCATAGGCATGTCTGATTTCCAGAGATCCTCATTTGCCCCTACTAGTACCATGCATCTTTCATTTTTTGGCTGCCTCACATTATGATGACATACTAAACTAATTTTGTTCCTCACAGCCATACTGTGAGACCTTCAGGCAGGTGTTAAAACTATGCTGACTGAACCAATAAAGAAGCTAAAACTCTCGAAATTAAGTGACATAGGCAATATGGGGCTGAACAAGAACTAAATACCTTTTCTTGAACCCTTATCCAGGGCTCATTCTCTGCTACACATGTTCCCAACCCAAACCCTGATACCCTGATCACAGCCACCACCAGAAGGAAGGGAAGAAACGAAAGTTGTTATCTGCTCACACTGGTAGAAGTGAATTGAGAAGTCAATAGGCATTACTATGTATAAATGAGAACTAATTGGATCAAGAAATTGATGACATCTGATATAATGGCTAAAGGTAAAACAATTCCATTCATTCCAATTGCTGCATCTTGAAGACTGCGAAGCTCCACTGGAGGGCATCCATGCTTGTCCATGATTCATTAAGCATACCTGACTTGTTCATATGGCAAGTTCATCCACACATGCAGAAATAAAAACAACTAACAGCAGGATTTTCAGTACTTGGCATAGTAAAAAGTTGTTATATTTGTGCTGCCAGAACTTTTTCGGTTGTTGTTTGCTCAGTTTGGAATTTTTAGTCATCCTTGTGCATAAAAAAAAGAAACTAAAAGCCATATGGATTTCAAGCTATGGTGGAGTGTTCTACAGGAAATTCTCAAGAACATGCTTGATTTATTGTCATTGTCTTTATTATTTTTTAAGTTTTTCTTTAAAAATTTTAATTATGAATATATAATAATTATACATACTTATGGAGTACACGTGATATTCATATGATCTCATGAAAAATACCTCCTCACACCTTAGAAAAACCAATATTGTCAATACCTTCCCAAAGCTCTTTTTTTTTTTCTTTAATTTCTCTTAAGTTCTAATAAGGCAAATACTCAAAGTCTAGTTCATATCTGAATGGAGAACTGGGTAAAGAGCATACAAATTCTGCAGAATAATGATTTTCTAACTTACCTGCATATTGAAATAAGTTTTATCAGAGGCATTTAAACCACCACAACTTCATCTTGAGTAGGGGTGGGTGAAATAAGGATGAGACCTGATGGGCCGCATGCCCGGTAAGTTATACATTCTTTTTCTTTTTCTTGTTGTTGTTGTTGTTGAGATGGAGTTTTGCTCTAGTTGCCCAGGCTGGAATGCAGTGGTGCAATCTCTGCTCACTGCAACCTCTACCTCCCAGGTTCAAGCAATTCTCCTGCCTCAGCCTCCCGAGTAGATGGGATTACGGGCATCCACCACCATGCCCAGCTAATTTTTTTGTATTTTTAGTAGAGATGGGTTTTCACTATGTTGGCCAGGCTGATCCTGAACTCCTAACCTCAGCTGATACACTCACCTTGCAGCCTCCCAAAGTGCTGGAACTACAGGCGTGAGCACCCAGCCCTACACATGCTTAGTCATGGGACAAGATAGGAGGTTGGCACAAAATACAGGTCACAAAGACCCTGGCGATAAAACAGGATTCAGTAAAGAAGCTAGCCAAAACCCAGCAAAATCAAGATGGTGACACAAGTGACCCCTGGTTGTCCTCACTGCTCATTATACATTAATTATAATACATTAGCATGTTAAAAGGCTCTTCCACCAACGCCATGATAGTTTACAAATGCCATGGCAACTGTCAGAAGTTACCCTATATGGTCTAAAAGAGGGAGGAACCCTCAGTTCAGGGAATTGCCTGTCCCTTTCCCAGAAAACTCATGAATAAGTCACCCCCTGTTTAGCATATAATCAAGAAATAACTATAAATATAATCAGTCAAGCAGCCCATGCTGCGGGCCTGTCTATGGCTTAGCCATTCCTTATTCCTTTACGTTCTAAATAAATTTGTTTTCATGTTACTCTAAGGACTCACCGTGAATTCTTTCTTTGTGAGGTCCAAGAAATCTCTCTCCTAGGGTCTGGATTGGGACCCCTTTCCAGTAACAGTTGAGAAGCTTTAAGACTGTCTCAACCTCACCCCCACACCCAACCCCTTTTATCTGGGACATGGTCTGGTCATGCACATATTTATGTAAAGGTTCCCTGTGACATTAAAATATGCAAACAAGTTTGAGAACCATTAATTTAAGAAATCTTGGCTGTAAATTAGAAATAATTGAGAAAGCTTTTAGGACAAATAATTGTCTTCAATCTCCTCAAAGGCAGATTTCAAACCAATTAATTAAAAATATATGAGGGTAGGACACAAGCAAAGAATTTAATGTACTCTAGGTAATTCTGATGGGAAGCCCAGGTCGAGAATCACTGTTTTGGCTTCAGTGCCTTTTCAGGCCATTTTCTTTGCACTTAAGATCAGAGGAGAATAGAGGACAACTATCTGCTAACCTATTTAACTCATTTTCCACTGAACACAATGAATTCTGTCTCACATGCCATGCTCAAAAAGTATTTAATGCATGAGTGTATTTGAGGATCTTACCATATTGAGGGTGCTGTAAGTTTAATATATAATTAAATATACTATCCTGAAACCATGACTGATAAAATAGCATATATTACATATATACATATGTTTTTACATATCATGTATACAATATGTATTGGTAGATACTAATGAGTTCTAAGTATATGATGTTAACATAATGCATTTATTCTGAAACTCTAAATTTTACTTTTCATACTGCTAAGTATTAAGTAGATTTATTCACACTTACCTTGTATATTTTCACCCAGCAGTCAGTGATCTTCTACTTTTGACATTAGTCTAGAATTGTCAGATTCAGCAGCAAAAGGAAAAGAAAAGACTATGAATTATATATTAATTTTAAATGAACAACAAATAATTATTAGTAGTATAAATATGCTCTGTGAAATATTTGGGGCATATTTATAGTAAAAAAAAATGAAAACTAAAACAAAACCAGCTATTGTTTCTTTGAAATACAAATGTAACTGGAAATATTATATTTTATCCTGTAAATTGAAACTGTTGCCAAAGTCAACAGTTTTGCATATATTTTAAATGCAAAAGTCTTTAAAATAGAAAGGAAAAAAGTAAAAATAATAATAAACCTAACTAATGGTTACAATACTGATTAGATGTTATCTTTTTTTCTTCTTTTTTATATTCTTAGATGTTATCTTTTAATATTCATCTTGCAGTCTATAATAAAAATAAGAATTTTATTTATGGACTTGTATTGTAAATTCAGTGTCTAATGATTTTATAATCACATTGAGCACAAAGCTCCTAATTTAGGACACAAAGGTTCCACATTCAAAAACACACTCAAAAGCAATATGAAAGCATAACTAAATATAAATCTCACAGGCAAAGGTAAATATATTGTCAAATAATACAGAACAATGTAACATTACAATAGTGTTATGCAAATTACCAATAACCCTAATACAAGTATTCAAGTATTAAGAATAACTGCAACCTCAAAAAATTAGTAATAAATTCACACATTCTTTCAATGTACTTGATAGATGTATGTTGGAATATATTTCTTATTTTAAAATGTCATTGATATGGGCAAACCAAAAACATAAGATATTACTTTAATAACTTGCTAAATATAAAGAGGACTTACTAATACATTTGAAAGAAGAGGCTAGGCAAACCACTTGTTTTTTAAATATTTCCAATTCTATAAGAGAGGCTACATGAGAATACAGATAGGCTGCTCAAGCATTATCTACATCAGTGTTTGGGTCTTTGGATTGGCAAAGTCAGTATCACAGGAGAACTTGTTAGAAATGCAAACTCTTAGGTGTTCACCTAGACATACTGGATCAGAAATTCTGACCCAGAAGGATGTACTTTAAAAAGGGGATTCTGATATACATTAAAATTTGAGAACAAAGGTTTTAATCTCGACTCTGTCATCACCAAGCTGAGTAATTTATACAAATCACACCCTTACGGAATTTCAAGTCCATCATGTCTAGAAGGAGATAGTTATTATATCTTGCAGATAGCACAGACATGATGAACATGAAAGCACTTTGGAAACCTAAAATGCCATGGAAACATGAGCAACCTATCATCTATAGCATGTGAAAATATTTTTAAGTTTTAAAAAACCCATAATAACGTGTATTCAATATGTGATAAAGTAAGTATACATGTTTGTCCTCATCATTATTTTTGAACCTTTTAATCAACAAAGAATAGATAATGAAAGAAAAAATATTCAAGATTAAAATGACCTTGGGACCTCAGCTATGGATTCTATTTGCTGAAAGCATACTACTTAATTGTAAATGTTTTACCCAGACCTATATTACATATTACCATTTCAAACAGAACAACTATAATGAGGACTTTTGCTATATGTGAGTTTTTAATGGGAGAACCTATGGAGGCGATCAGGTTTAATGGACTCAAGGACTGACTCTGCTGGTTCCCTCACTGTGGTTTTATCCAATTACTTGCCCTTCTGTGTATACTGAAAGGTTTTACAAATTGAGCGCTGTGAATTTTTTAAGCTCTAAATACTATTATGGGTATATTTGAACATCTTATAAAAACATTTTTATGAATATAAAATTATTGTGCATATTTATGGAGTATATTTGATATTTTGATATAAGCATAAATATATAATGATCAAATCTGGGTAACTGGGTATTCATCACTTCAAACACTTATCATTTCATTGTGTTGATCTTCCATTTACAGCATCTCAAAGAGAATTATTCTGTTCACATTCCTATTATATTAAACTTTTAAGGATTCTAAGATGGTATATCTTTCTTAGAAACTGCAGGGGCTTGTTACAGAAAAAGGAATCTCTAAATGCATGTATATACCTTTTTTTCCATTTTCAGTTTATTCAGATCAAACATTTTAACAGACCAAATTTATAAGACAAAGACTTAGAAAAATGAGCTCTGAGCTCAGCACACTGCAGCTGTGTCTCTGCTTTCTGAAACTTAATCTCTACTCCATGGAGACAAAAGATTCCATTTAGTAAGTGCATTTATTGCCACTTACAGGAAAAACTCTGAAGTATTATTTAGCTCTTAGAGATATGGATGAATGCTTTAAGTAGAAAACCTCAAGGTCAGAAGTAAACCTTTTGTAATATACACATAATCAAAAATCAATATTTTGAGCAAAACATATTGGCTCTGAACATGTAAAGCAATAAAATAAAAAATATTAGTTACTGCATACACATATATCCAGAATATTTTATTGACTAATAGAGGAGTATCCAGTTGTTGCTCCAATAACTTCATGAGCCCTCAGTCTTTAGAAAATGCAATATGATGTTGATATCTATATTTTAATACTTTTAAAGCACTATTTTGGGAAGGTGTATATAGTAAATTTTCTCACTAGAGAACAATTTCTTTGACCATGTGCTGTAGTTCACTTTAAACTTAAATAGGAATTATTATCAGTCTATGTATACAGAATGGCATTTAGAAAAAATATATATAAAATACACACACACACACACACGTCATCATTATCCAAATGGACTTTCTATATTATGTTATTCCCTTTCATTTAAGACTTATATCCACATTTTCTTCTAAAAATAATCCTAACTAGACAAACAGACACAATATGTTTATTGTGTCAACTGTGTGCTTAGTTCTAGGCTTGGTGCTGTATAATATTCTACTGTGTATATACACCATGCTTTCTTTATTCATTTATTCACTAATGAACACTTAGGTGGATTTCATATCTTGGCAGTAAACACGCAAGTACCGGTATCTATTTGACATACTGATTTCCTTTCGTTTTGATATATACTCAATAGTGAGATGCTAGATCATATGGTAGTCCTATTTTAAGTTTTGTGAGAAATATCATACTCTTCTCCATAGAGGTTGTGCTAATTTACATTCCCACCAACAGTGTATAAATGTTCCCTTTTCTCTGCATCTGTTCCCTTGCCAGCATCTGTTACTTTTTGTGTTTTTGATAATAGTCATTCTAGCTTCTCAGACAAAGAATACATTGGCTGACGTCAGTCAGAAGGCTCCTTATCTGGTTAAAATTCCCATTGAAAATTAATATAATTTTTCTATGGTTAAAACAGTCCATTGAAATATAGAAATTTTAATTATGATTGGCTGTGTTTGTGAAAACCTTTCTCTTAGAATCTCTAGGCTATGAATAAGTCATTTGGAGCTTTTCCCAAAAATATTACTTCCTACAAATGAAAAACCTATGGCCATCATGTGAATTTTTGTTTTTTTGAGGCCTCATGACTGTTTTTAGTACATTTTGGTAAAATAAACAGAAGTTAACATTTTTCATTTTAACAATTTTTAGTGTACAATTGAGTGACATTTTAACTATATGCACAATGATATGCAACCACTACCATTACTTTTCAAAACTTTTTCATCACCCTAAACAAAATACGTAATAATGAAGCAATAACTTACCATTTCTCCCTTCCTCCAGCCTCTGATAACCTCTAATCGCCTTTACTTTTATGAATGCATCTATTCTATGTATGAAATGTTTTTGCAATCTTAGTTATCTGAGAATTTACAAATAAAGATTGAAACAGACTTATTGATACAGCTCTGAATACTAATTATCCATTGTTGCTATTCGCCCAACAGTTTCAACTGAATGTGGATATTAATACTATCATATTACTAGAATAACAAATTCGGGCTCAATATAACACAAGAAACAAAGAAAAATTAAATATATCAAGTGTAATGGAATAAACAAAAATGAGGCTTTGGAAATTCACATGGAACGAGATTTTACCTGGCTCTGCAATTTGCTGGTTGTGTGTACATGGGCAAATTGTTTCACCTCTTTGAATGTCTCTTTCACCAGCCGCATAATGAATGAAGTTGCTGATGACTGTAAAAGAGAAAATAACCAAAGTCATCTTCATGAATCAATTAGTCTAACAAGAAAAGCAGGTAAGTCAGTGATAAGCTTGGTCATCCAAATCTTTTCAATCAGGATTGCACAGCCTTACTTGCCATTCAATCTCTTTCAAATGGCCTAGAAATTTTAGACCCAGGAGAAGGTCAAATACAGTTTCTGGGACTGGGAATCCCCTTATTCCATTCTCCCCATAAAACACCTTAGACACAAACACTGAGACTGGGATGCAGGAAACCTAGTGTCTCATTATGTTTTATCTCTGGATTTGTTTTATGACCTTGTCCAAGTCAACTACTTTCTTTACAAAATGACCACCCTGTACCACAAGTGTACTCAAATTATTATTTAAGACAATAAAATAATAAAATTGTTGTAAGAAAGGTTTATTTTGAAGACCAAAATGAGATATATTATATAACTGATGCAAAAATCTAGTTATATGGAGAGTTTGGTTTACAAAATTTTAAGAAATTATAACTAGTATATGTTAAAAGGATAAGAGATAAAGAAGAGTTTTATAAGTTTCAAGTTTATCTTCATATTGCATTTTATTTCATTTTACAAAGGTCCTTGTTAATAAAAAAAAAAAAATAGTCACATCCAGAAAGCCCCAAAGTATCATGGAAGTCAGTAAGATAACTTGTGCTTGTACCATGGCAACAACAATAGGTAGATTCTGAGCAGTGATGTGCAGGAGCCAGATTGCATAGTCATGTGAGAACAGACTATGCAAATCTTTTCCCAATTCCACATCCAGTGACCTCATACAGTTAGCTTGAAATTATTCATGGTGAAGTATTCATACCAAGGAAATTGGAAAATTATAGGAATTATGATTTTTATTTCCAGAGGCCAAAGAGTCATCAGCATATCATTAGTTCTTCACCACAGTTTCTTACATTATGGCTATAGGAAGAAGAAATGTGGAGATATACATCCTTATTGGGATTGAGACAATAGGCAAAGCTTTCTTTAAAATCTAGGAACACTTTTGCTAATGGTAGTGCTTCTTACACCTTAATGTGGATAAAAATAACCAGAGGATCCACTGAAATGTAATTCCTGACTCAATAAACATAGATGGGGACCTAAGTTTATTTGTTTTTTATACTGTCCCCAGTAACACCTATGCTGGCCTGAGTATCATGTGAGTATCAAGAGCTATAGTACACCTAATTAATTTCCTTCAGCTGAACAAGGCCCTCTTGGGGCAGGGGCGCTGCTTTTTTTTTTTTACTGTTAAAATTTCTTAGTTATTGGTGGTAAGAAAAAAACCCTCTACATAAATGATTTGTGGTCATTGCTTTAGGAGTAGAATAGTGCCAAAGTATATTCTATTTCTTGAACAAAATAGGCAACAATTTATTGTCCCTAAGTAATAACCTAATTATTCTACTAAAATTAAGTATTTTATACTATGCTCACTCTCAAAACTCATAAATATCATAGAACAAGCAAAGTAGAGTATGTGGTGTGTTTTGTTGTGGGGGTGGGAAGTGGATATGTCTTCAAACCCACAATAAAATGATCATAAGCACAATAAAAAATTTTTGAGACATGTCTACAAAACACTATTGTAACCAGGGGACAGGAGCAGGGCTGTGGAGGTGTTCCAAAGACGCTCACTGTTCCCTGATCAGACGTGTTTTTTTCAGGTCCTTGGGCTCTCACTCCCCCAAGAATGGGGAGGAGACCCAGGCAGCACGGTAATGTTGTTCCAAAGAGCTTTGCAGAAAAGCAATTCATTAGGCAGAGAGAGAGAAAGAAAGAGAGAGAGAGTGAGCTCCCACGCTGTCCTTGGAGGGGATCCAGAGATGGAGCTTGCACAGGGAGGGAGGGAGAGGGAGGGAGAGATAGAGGGAGAGAGAAAGAGAGGGAGAGGAAGGAAGAGAGAGAGACAGAGAGAGAGGCTCCCATGCTGCCTTTGGAGGGGATCCCAGAGACAGAAATCCGTATAGATAAGGGAGTCGGGGGGATTTAACCCCATAGTTACTCCTGACCAATTCAAGTTCTTGTCCATTGAGAGGAGCTTTTCCAAACTTCCTCTGGAGTGATTGATCTTCGACTCTCATATTGGATTGGTTGCCTGGCTCACAATAGAGCCACTCCTTGCCTGGCTCGCAATAGATCCCCTCCTTCCAAGGCTTTTGGTGGGCTTTCTAAACAAAGGAAGCTCACCTGGACAGTCTACCTAGCCTGCGCACGAAAGTTAGACAAAGAACTCTAGGCTCCCGGAAGGGGGTGAGGGGGTGGATAGAGATACGGCGCTGGGAAGTTCTTGCCTTTGAAACCACGCCCCTTGTGGACCCAGGAAGAGAAGTTTAGTCCCTCACTATGAAACATAAAACAAAATAAGGCAGAAGACTCAGAGACAAAGCACATACTTTATACCGCAAGTAGTATTCAGATTCTTCAAAATCACTATTACACTGTTTAGTGTTGAATTCAACAATCATTTTGAATAATTAGATTCAGAGGAATAGGCAGACAACCAGAGGAGAGAATACCTGTGCAGAAACCCAGATTGCCACTACAGAGTGTTCTGAGAGACAGTGTTGAAGCAGGAACCATACTAATATAACATGTTTATCTATTATCTAACCTCCTATCCAGCTGGAACTGCCAGAGGTGAAATGCAATAAATGACAAAGGGGAAACTCTATTACAGTATAAAACAGATACCCTGGAGCTTAAAGGATTCACTTGGAAAGATCAAGAACTTGAGTGTCAATAACTGAGAGAAGATGCGTACTAGGTGAAAAGGACAGACTTTTTTTTCGAGAAGTTGCCCCAAGAAATAAATGCAAATTAAAGATATTGACATCCTCATATCATTATCTCTTCCCAACCCCCAAATATGGTTGACCTCATTAAAATATGAGTAATTATCTCAGAACATTAAATATTAAATTATATGAATAAATTTAAAACAGTATTTTTGATTAAAAAACTTGTAAAGGAGCAAAAGATCAATTAACAGCACATATCACAAGAATTGTCCAAGGAGATAAAGAGCAGGTAATTATTTCTCCATAGTCTCAAAAAAAATTACAAATGGCATGAGTTGGATGACATGGAAAACAGCTGCAATAAAAAAGAGGTTCAAAACTTATATTACATGGTGATAGAGGGAGTAAAAAGCTAACGGAATTCAGAAAATAAGTGGAAAAGAGAAAACTGAACTGTAGAGATTTAAGATCATATTAGAACAAAATTATACATAAGCATTACTGAAAACAGTAAGGCCTGATGGAAAGGCATGAAGAAATTACACAAAATAAAAGCAAAAGAAGAAAAAGACATTAAAATATTAAAAGCAATACCTGAAACCTAGACAAAGGATGTTCAGCTTACACAGAGCTGCTGCTCCTGAAGAATGAAGCAAAATACATGAAGGTTAAGTCTTTAATAAAGGGACAAAAAGATATATTGTATCTTAGAAAAAAAGATGGTACAGAACATTCAGCATGAGGACCTATCTGGAAAAAGTTGCTGAATTTCAAGGATAAATAAAGATACATGTGGGGAGTCAGGAAGAAAGAACAAGTCATTTACAAAGAGGGTTCTATTCTCTACTTGCCAGAACAGATTCACTGATACCAGGTTTCGTCTCCTGTTGCAAAAACAAAACAAAATAGAAACAAAAAGTAGAAAACTGCAAAAAATATAAGAAATAATTATTTTCAGACAATGGGCAACAAACAGTTCAGTACTGTGATCCACCCAAAAAAAAAGAAAATTAAGTGGAGCACTAAAGACCACTGCAGTACACCTGGAGGCATTTCTGGACCACAGAACAGGGAGGGAGAAAAGCAACTTGTGTAGTGGTCTTGCTGAGTTAAGAAAACAAACACCAGAGTTTGGGAAAGATGAAGCATCTAGAAATAACAGAGCAGACAACTACAGAGACAGGAGATATGCAGAACAAGAACTGCAGATTTCCTCATAGGGATCCCCCTGAGTTTTTGGTTGAATATTACACTGTACCTGTGTTGCATGAAACTTTAAGATAATAGATAAATAACAAATTCAGGAGATTGATAAGGTTAACAACTTCTAGAGTTTACAGAAGACATGGACACTTTTGAATTCCAACCTGCCAGAGTGGAGAGACTATGATAAACACTCACAGCATTAAGTAGCAACCCCAGAAGGATTGTGCTTTGAATAGGTATAGAATAGCTCTCAAGTTAACTCTAAATATCACGTAAGAAAGCCTAAACAGCAATCTCTGACACATTGAGCAAGTTATCAAGTATAAATTACTGTCTTAAACACATTAACATCAACACTCCTTTAGGCAGACATTAAAACCCAGACACACAACAATGCAAAATGGCAAAGTCTAGTATACAAGAATGTTTCTGTACATGCTAAGAAGCAAAAATATATACCCAAGACCAGAATAAAAAAAAGACGATTCACACAGAAATGAAAACACTGGAAAAATTGATTAAAACACTTGCAAGAAGCTCTAAGTATTTAGGGAAAAGCACAAATATAACAAATGAAGAAATATATTAATATAAACAAAATTAGATTTCTAGAGCCCAATAACTACAATTCTTCAAATGAAAATCTCATATAAGGTCTTAAGTACAACACATTGCAGAAAAAGTAACAATATAGTGGCAATAAAAAATTATTAAATCTGAAACTACAGATTGCAATAATATTAATACTCTGAAAATATCAACAACGTATAGAAAAATATGTATTTCTTGGGCCCAGCACAGTGATTGGCAAATTGCAGATGTTGGGTCCTTGAGAGGAACAAAATGTCTTCCAGCATTTGTGGATGAAAGATTAAAATGTCCAGGAAAAATTAAAAAAAAAAAAAAAAAGAAAAAGAAAAATACATATTTCTCACATGCATAATTGTAAATCGAGAAGGGTTAGAGGCAGAAAATGTATTTAAAGAAGTCAAGGCTAGGATGTCAGCAAGAAAGTAGAATTAGAACCTGGCAAAATGTTCTTCTCCATAAAATGAGTAAGAAAAATAGCAAAACAGTCATGTCAGAATAAACATTTTCCAAACTCTGGAAACTAATAAAAGGGTTGCAGCAATCTGAGGAGCATTTATTCCAGAAATGTTTCTGAAACTCTGTAAGACTACTACTTCATAAAGGCAATACAGACACTGGCCAAAAAAATGGGCAAAAAAGGGGACAAATTCAACTGGGAATAAGTCTGGAAATTAATCAAAGGCTTGCAAAACTGAGGAGAATTCTTCAAGAAACATAGTATAATATTGGTAAGATAAGCAATCTTTAGCATTTATACTTGTTCTATTCCCACGGCATTTATCCCAACTATGTGGTAGCCTTGAAAATATCTCTATGAGAACAAGCAGTCTTTGTGAGAACCAGCAGTCTAGAGGCCAGCAGAGGGAACTGAATGAACTTGGAGCTGTAAGAAAGCCCTGTTCTCAGATAATTTTTACTTTTTGACATGTCTGTCAGCTCCTTGAATAACTCCATTTTCAGGGTATATTCTTATTTGGCCTGTTTTAGAACTCATTCTGTGTAAATACCAGTAACCTTTAGGTGTTAAAAAAAGATCTAAGTAATTGTTTGGCATTGCAAGGGGCTGGGATGTCTATACAAGTTAGGGATAACAAAAGACTGACAAAAATAAAAGTAAAAACTCCATATGGGGTCATTGAAAAGCTCCAGTATATTACTGGGAATTTTGAAGGCTGTGTACAGGTGCAGAGACGTGTAAATGCTCAGTAAAGACAAGAGAAAGGCTTAGTCTTTTACCTGTGGCTGACATTGTGGTTTTGCATAGGGAGAACTGGAAAAATCAGAGCACTGAACGCATGCTCCAGTACCCATAGTGATCCCTAAGGAAGGGGCAGTGAGACTTATTGGTTCATATCATTTAAAACTTTTGCCCAATCATTGGTTCATGCCTGTAATCCCCACATTTTGGGAGGATGAGGTGGGCAGATTGCTTGAGCTCAAGACTTCTAGATCAGGCTGGGAAGCATGGCAAAACCCCATTTCCACACAAAAAAAAAAATTAGCTGGGCATGGTGGCTTGTACCTATAGTCCCAGGTATTTGGGAGGCTGAGGTGGGAGGATCACTTGAGCCCCGGAGGCAGATCACACCATTGCACTCCAGCCTGGGCAACAGAGGGAGATCCTGTCTCAAAATAAATAAAAAATAAAATTTTTGCACAATCATTAGTTGACCACTAACAATTCAAGCCGAGATTTCAGTGCCTGAATATGACAAAGAATACTGATTTTATAAAATTAGTCAAGGACACTCGCTAAATAAACAGCAACAACAAAACAACACATAACAACAAACAGAAAGCAAAGAGAGAAAAAATGATTTGCAGGTTTGACATATTATAATATTTAAATATCTGTTTTAACCAAAAACTATGAAGATTCCCAAAGAAAAAGAAAATATAGTCCAAATATATGAAAATGAAATCAGTGAATAGAAAATTTCCCAGAGAAAGCCAAGATATTAAACCTACTAGACAGACTTAAAATTACCTATTATATGATAATGTAATTAAATAAAACCAGGAATAAATCATTAAAGTATACAATCAATGTGACACCAAAAAGAGATTATAAAAAGATAGGATTTATTTCTAAAAAGATAGAAATTATAGGCTTGATAAATACAATAACTAAGATAAAAATATGCTAGATGGGCACAACAGTAAATTTCAACTGACAAAATAATAAATCAGTGACCTTGAAGATGGATCAACTGCAATTAGCCAGTCTAAGAGACAGAAGACAATCTGGAGAAAACAAAACATAGTCTCAGAGAGCTCTGAGACACCATCAATCATACACATATATGTGTACGAGAATGTCAGGAGAAGAGAAAGAGAGAAAATTAGTCCAGAATATATGAAGCATCTGCACATTAAAGAAACTAAAATATGTCTAAGAAAATCAACTCAAAGAAATTCACAACTTGGCACATCCCAGTCAAACTGATATAAACCAGCAACAGGCCAGGTGTAGTGGCTCACTCCTGTAATCGCAGCACTTTGGGAGGCCAGAGTAGATGGATCACTTGAGGCCAGGAGTTTGAGACCAGCCTGGCCAACATGGTAAAACCCTGTCTCTACAAAAATTCACTCAGCCTGGTAGCATGTACCTGTAATCCCAGCTACTCAGGAGGCTGAGGCACAAGAACCACTTGAACCTGGCAGGCGGAGGTTGCAGTGAGCCAAGATTGAGCCATGATCAGTATGGAATGCAGTTTTGGAGTTCTTCAAAATGTTATATATAGAAGTATTAGCTAGTGGAAAAATCACTGTAGTTTTTGCTATTACTTTTAATGGCAAAAAGGTTTAAAGGTTGTATACCTTTGTGAACATATTAACAACCATGTTTGCCATCACTTTTAATGGTGAAAACCACAATTACTTTTTCACCAATGTTATACTACACGTCCAAGCAATTCTACTCATAAGCATTTAATGAAGATATTTGAAAATGCGTCTGAACAAAAAGTTTTATGTGAATGTTAATGAAAGTACTAACAAGATTAGCCAAAAAGTGGAAACAATTCACATTTTCATCAACCAATGAATGTATTAGTAAAATGTGGTCTACTCATACAATGGAATATTACGCAGCCATAAAAAGGAATGAACTACAGATTCATATCACAACATGAATGAACCCTGAAAGCACCATGCCAAGTGAAAGAAACCAGTCACAAAAAACAATTTTAAAAAATTCATTTATATGATATGTTCAAGATAGAAAAATCTACATAGACAGCAAGTAGATAAGTAAACAATGGAGGCTCGGAGCTGGTTAGAATGGGGAGTGATTAATAATGGGTATAAAGTTTTTTGGAGGGTTTCCTTTTGAGGTGATGAAAATGTTTTGAAATTAGTGGTGTTGTTTGTTTACCTTTGTGAACATATTAACAACCAACTTTAAGCTGGTTGCTTTTTTGTTATGTAAATTACATCTCAGTAATGGCTGTTATTTTTATAAGCAATAAATTGAAGTGAACAACAGATTTGAACACTTTACCAAAGAAAGTATAGAGGTGGCAAATAAGCATGTGAAACCTGATCACAAGCAAAAAATAATTCACAGTATAAATAAAAAAACCTTATAGTGAGGTTTATAAAGCATACTGAAGTAAACCAGATGAAAAATACTAGTACAGAAACAGAATCGGAACATAACAGCATAGAATTGTAAGGTTCTTATATTATATGTGAAATGTCATAATATTATTCAAGGTAGTCTGTAAAGATGCATATTTTAAAATCTTATAGCAACCACTAAGAAGTTACAAAACAAAGAAAGTGTGACCTCAGTTGCATTGGGGTCACCACCTGAGACACTGATCACCATCTGCCAAGGTCTGTCCTGCAGACCCTGACTCAATGATGGATGAATGAATGCACTCTTATACCCATTACAGTGATTCAAGTGGGCTAGGGATGGTTGTCGGCTGCTTTTAGAGGGTGAGTGCAGCCAAATGACCATAACTCCCTCTCACTGCTCACATTTATTCAGGATAGATTTAGTAACAGAGGTTCTAAGTCAACATGCTTGTGAATAATCAACATGGTTAAAAGAGTGGTTTTACAAATGATAAACGCTTTAGGTTCTGGGGCCCAGAGTAAACACCATTAATGGGTAATTCCCCTTTGACCTTCCCCTGAGAGGACCATCAGCACACAGTTTACATGATCAAACAAGTTAGAGTAGAGACAAAGGAATGTGGGGTAAACAGACCTAACTGAGAAAGCCTTTTATTGTCCCTATCTTTTCCCTATGCTAATGTAATGAACTGGCTGCCTTTAGCCTGTCCCAATAAAACCTTTCAGCCTTCCAAAAGGTTTGAGGCTACAATCTATAACTTTCCCTAATATTTTGCCAGGCACCTCAAGTGAATCTCAACAAGAAAGCATGCAGGTCCCAGAATTTTCCACAACATCACGCAGTGACAGAAGACAATGAAGCAATAGCTACAAAGTTCTAGGGAATGAAAGTGTGGCTCAAGAATTTTAAACTCAAATTGTAGTCTAAATGCAAAATCTATCAACCAAAGTCTCATAACACACACTTTTCATATTAACCTTTAACTCCTTTGTCCTATTCTTTTTTTCACCCTTATAGTAATATTACAGCCTTCTATTAATTCAACTGCCAACATTTTCTGTGCCAAGGCTAAAGAAAATCACACGACCTCACAAATTGTTCCTGTTACAAATACATGTTCTCTATCAAAAAATTGACCTTCAGTGATCGCTACTAATGTTCCTATGTTACCTTAACTAAGCTCTTGATCTCTCTTTATCAATTCTTCTGAATATTAGAACTTTGACATATCTTTAAATCTCCCATCCTACCTGAAAAAACAGAAGTCATCAAATAAAGCATTCTCAACTTTTGCCACTCGATGTGCTAACTGACTGTACCCGTACTGTCTCTTTTCTTGTCCAAGATTCATCTCCATGCCTGTTCTCTGTGCTGCATTCAATGTAACCCCCTTAAAAAACACCCTTACAGAACCATCCCTTCTCTCTTTACCATCATCTTCTCATATACATTGAAACATAGTTCAGTCTTTGATAAATTAAAAATAAAAATTTAGACAAAACTCTCTTATTGACTTGCTGTGTCTAGCTAGTATCCTATCCCTCTCTTCTTCTTTGCTCACTACTTTTCTAGATCTATCTACAATGGCTGCTCCTTCTTCTTGACTTTTTCTTCATTCTTAAAACCACTCAGTATGGTTTCTGCCCAATCACTCCACTAAAATGGCTCCTGCTAAATTCACTGGTTGCCTCCATGTTAAAGTCAACAGAAACTGTAGAAATGTAATAGGGTCTGGACCTCTCAATTGCATTTTCATTTGTTATTTCACACAGTTCCAGTTATTTTTTTAGTAAATATGTTTTTCTTAAGAATTAGATTTTTTTGGTACTGGATTTAAATACCAGAATCTTATAATATACTCATAAAAATTGAATCCCTTCATATTTGACCACATAATATTGCATACAGTTCTTTCAGGTAATATGGATTATGGTTTTGAAAACTGAAAGTTAAAAGGATTATTGAAAATCCTACACCATAGCAACTTTCTGAATTTAATCCCATTGTACTGTAATTGGATGTATTTTGTATTTATTTTATTCAATGAATGAAGTAATTAACAAAAAGAGGATTGAATTTGTTCACACTCCTCTAAAAGGATACAATGTCTCTTCTTGACCCACTTTTACAGTGGAAATAGCCTGAAGCTTCACTAAACTCAAGAATAATTAAGTTAAAATTGAAACTGCTATGTACAAATTGCATTATTGTCCACATTATTTACCATATTAAATATTTAAGAACAAGCAATCTTCATTATGAGATAATGCACATGATGCTTTAAAAATACTGAAGTTTTTTACTTGATAACTTATCATTATAATGATGATTATTTTCTGTAAAACTGAAAATGTTATAAGACATTTTGTGCTTAGTTGACATGAAGAAGTCCTATTATGTTGCCACTCTGGAATGGTTCAGCTCATCTGCTTTGTCCATGCTTGGGTAGCAAGATACTAATTCCGAGTGATTTCTAGACTCATTGAATTCAGTTTTCCTTTAGTATTAGCAGTTTACTGTTCTTGTTGTTGATATTTGTTTCTATTGTTGCATTCATTAAGATATCAAAGATTAATTGAACATAATTGAATCCACATTCAAGCATGAGAATAAACATGATCAGGATGAAGGTATAATTTATGTTTTTCAACACCAGGCTCTCCATTCCCCAGTGTGGACAAAATCCTTCACCAGAACAGTCATAGGAAATGTTTCCTTGCTCATCCTAGTTTAATTCCTATGCATTTTATCATATTTAAGTATATTGTATTCTGATATGTCATTCTTACTGAGTAATCCAAGAAACAATTTTCATTTCTTATCACATAAAATTTGACTAATTTAACTTCTACAGGAAAATTTATTTCAAAATTATATGGAATTCCTCACTATCATCCCAATGTACAAATGAATTATTTTCTAATTCTGTAAAAAAGTGCAGAAGCCACCTCTAACTATCTAGAATTGCCTTACTATAAATCACCTTCTCTTTGCTACTGCTATGGTGGAAGAGATTTCACAGACCTCTGTTTCTTTATCAGCAAAGATAACATTTAACATTTCCTAATTGTAATGATAAATTGAATAATTAGTCTCTATCCTGAAATAACTTACATTATAATTACTCCCTATGACATTTAAGCCACACCTCACCAAATAGTAGTAACTCTCTCTCAAACTGTTCGAAGTATAGCACTAATCATTTTCATTTTTTTTGTAATTCCATCCTTTTATCATCAACTATATATGCACGTTACACTGAGAACTCAACCATGTGTCCACAGACTACCTTTTCAGATACTGCACACCAATAAAATTGAAGGACTTACCGTATATTCTATCCCCTGTCCATCTTTCTGACTCTTTCTGACTAACACCTATGCCATTTACCTTTACTCCTGTTCTGAATAATATAATGGAGCTGGACAGATTTGAGTCCCAGCTTTATCACTTATATAGATGTGTAACCTTGAACAAGTAGCCTTTCTCCTGTAAACTCTAATGCTTTCTTCCTTTCTTTCCCTTCCTTCTTTCCTCCCTCCCTCCCTACCTGGCTCCCTCCCCCTTTCTTTTCTCTTTTTATTTCTTCTTCCTTTCCTTTTCCCTCCCTCCCTTCCTTCCTTCTTTCCTTTCCTCCTTCTTTCCTTCCTCCTTCCCTTTCTCTCTCTTGATTTTCTTTTCATTTTCTTTGAAAACTGAGTCTCGCTCTGTAGCCCAGGCTGGAATACAGTGGCATATTCCTGGCTCACTACGACTGGTTTAAGCAATTCTGGTCCAAGTTCAAGCAATTCTCCTTCCTCAGCTTCCCGAGTAGCTGGAATTACAGGCATGTGCTACTGTGCCCAGCTAAT
This sequence comes from Callithrix jacchus, assembly GCF_049354715.1. Taxonomy (NCBI): domain Eukaryota; kingdom Metazoa; phylum Chordata; class Mammalia; order Primates; family Cebidae; genus Callithrix; species Callithrix jacchus. The sequence continues at coordinate 143,905,951 of NC_133524.1, forward strand.
TTTTGTATTTTCATTAGAGACGGGTTTCATTATGTGGGCCAAGCTGGTCTTGGACTCCTTGACCTTGTGATCTGCCCACCTTGACCTCCCAAAGTGTTGGAATTACAGGCATGAGCCACTGCACCCGGCCCATTTTATTTTCTTTTTGAGACATGGTCTCACTCTCTTGCCCAGGATGGCGTGCAGTGGTGCAATCATGGCTCACTGAAGCCTTGACCTTTTGGGCTGATGCAATTCTCTCGTCTCAACCCCCCAAGTAGCTGGGACTACAGACTCAAGCTGCGATGCCTGGTTAATTTTTTAAAAAATTTCTTTTATTTTTTCTAAAGACAGAGTCTTACTATGTTGCTCAGAATGGCCTTGAACCCGAGACCTCATGCAATCTTCTTGCCTTGGCCTCTCAAACTGCTGGGATTATAGGCATAAGACACCATGCCTGCCTTTGATATCTTCACATGTAAAATGAAAATTGTTATTGGTACCCCTCTCTAGTATTGGTGTGAAGACTTAGCAAGACTATACATTAATCACATAACATAGTATCTCACATATAATAGATGTCTAATAAATTGTAATGGTTGGCGTCATAGGGTGCCAGGACATGCACTACTTATTTTCATATGCAACTACTCAACCGATAATTGAAAGAAACTAAGGAGTCAAAAGATGGGCATCAAAAAACCCCTTATTACTGATAATACTAATATTGAAGAATGTGGCTCAAATGTTTGACAACAGTGAGCTTTCTAATACTTTACTGTGGATTTAGGCAGACTTACTTAACTAGTCCTCAGTAGCACTGACAACTGGAGGCTTCTTCCTATAAGAGGTACAATTTAAAAAATATATCATGGAAGAAAATGGGACAAATTGCCTTCTCTATAATCAGCCTGACTCCAAAGAAGAGCAAGAAGAGAGGGAAAAATCTATACATACCCTGTTCTTATTCTAAAACTCATGAATAAGTCACCTATCTTCCTTAAGGGAGAGTGAATAAATGGATGAGAAGATGTCCCTTTTCCTTCGAGTGTAAGGTTATATGCTATCTCTATGTTTTGACTCCACTACTCTGAAATAATTTTGAGCCTCTCTAAACCTTCATTGGTAATTATTTGTACCTACGTTAAGTCACGGACCACATTATTCAGGAAATCCACATTATTCAGGAAATAATCACTAGTCCACATACCTACATATTATTTTCACTACTGTTCATACATTTTTGCAACATTTATCATGCACAATGTACCTGGCAGTGTGCCAAGTGCTGGAGATGGTGAACAACACAGTTCCTGTCCTCCTGGAGATATTAAAAGCTAGTGTGTGGTGGGGGGTGGACATGATTTTCCTTGAGGATATAATTTATATTTGTTCTATTTTTTAATCCACATGACTCTCATATTTGCTTAGTAAAACTTCATGGAATGAATGATTAATAGATCAAGATAAAAGTCACTATTTGCCTCAGTCCTCAGAGAAAAAAAGCAAATTTCCCCAATTCAAAGTGTCATATTTTAAATTAATAAGGCATTCAATTTATATTTGAAGTGTTTGAGGTATCAGTGATCCTACAGAACATACTCACATGCAAAATATGAAATGCTAATAAACACAACTAAAATTCATTAATATAATGACATTTATACACAAAGCATTTGATGTGATAATTCCTAATCAGAACCAGCTGGTATAGTCTTACACATTAAAATACATCAGTATCCAAATAGATAGGCAAATCACTGCACAAACCATTGCTTCACAGAACTGGCAGGTGGGTCTAATATCCTGAGCAGTGTCGTAATTCACAACTTGCCACACAACAAGTCTACAAGGTAATTGGTAAAGTAAAAGTCTTGCTCAATATTGTAAAAATCTTGGGTAGATCTCATACAATATAAAAATACAATCCAAGCTCGTTTATTTTCATAACAAAACATAATCTTACCACTCAGACTTTAGTGTGCACATAATAAAATGTTATTTCTTCAGCTCCACCCATATTATGAGTGCAGGAAACCAGAATTATGAGGTTACTGGGTTGTAGGTGGGCAACAGGTAAAGAAAGTATGTGTGAAAAAAACTTGTGGAGGGACGTGGCCAAGATAGCAGCCAGTGTCTGTGTCCCAAAAAGAGAGGAGCAGAAGGGGCAATTAAATACAGCACCGTCAACTGAAACATCCGGGTACTCACATTGGGACTAATCAAAAAAACAACTTGAGCCATGGAGAACAGAGAAAAGCAAGGCAGGATGGCACACTTGGGAATCACATGGAGCCAAGAAACTTCCTCCATCCAGGGAAGTGGTTAATGAATGTGCAACTCTGGGAACCGACGCTTCTCCCATGAATCTTTTCAACACTTGGGGCAGGAGATCTCTCATGACACAAATTTATCTATGTAACAAACCTGCGCATGTACCCCTGAACTTAAAATAAAAGTTAAAAAAAGAAAACTTGTGGTTATGCTTCAAAACATTTTTCCACCATAAATGTCTCATAAACATTCTTTTTGTTTTTGAGACAGTCAGCACTTGGCACATTGTCCAGTACATTGTGCAGTGGTGTGATCTCAGTTCCCTGCAGCCTCCTCCTCCTAGGTTCAAGTGATTCTCCTGCCTCAGCCTCCTGAGTAGCTGGAACCACCGGTGCACACTACCACGTCTGGCTAATTTTTTGCATTTTTAGTAGAGATGGGTTTTCACCACGTTGGCCAGGCTGGTCTCAAACTTCTGACCTCAAGTGATCCAACTGCCTCAGTATCCCAAAGTACTGGGATTACAAGCATGAGCCACCACGCCCAGCCAAATGTCTCATACACATTCTATATTTAAAATACTGGGCCAGGTGTGGTGGCTCACGCCTGTAATCCCAGCACTTTGGGAGGCCAAGGTGAGTGGATCACTTGAGGTCAGAAGTTTGAGATCAACCTGGCCAACATGGTGAAAACCTGTCTCTACTAAAAATACAAAAATTAGCTAGGCATGGTGGTGCACGCCTGTAGACCCAGCTAATTGGGAGGCTGAGGCAGAAGAATAGCTTGAACTCAGGAGGCAGAGGTTGCAGTGAGCTAAGATCGCACCACTGCACTCCAGCCTGGCAACAGAGGGAGACTCCACCTCAAAAAAGAAAAATTAATTAAAATAAATTTTTAAAAAATACTGAAAATAGAACTCTTGATTTGCCCCCCTCTTAGAACTGGAAATCATCCAGTGTTTTCTATTCCAGTAAAATTTACCAGTTAGATATATGACTTTAGAAACAGGCATCTGGTGTTTGATTTTATTTCCTAAGTATTATTTACATCTCTCTCTATTTGGAAACTGTGTCAAATGTGGGCCTCATTCATGGGGTAATTCAGGGCTGGTAACTGTAACTTCAAAATAAACTAACTTTATAGAGAAACCAGGAGCAGAAGCGCCACAAAGGAGACATATGGGAGAGAGGGCCAGAATAATGGGAACCCTTATTGTGTGCATGAAATCACACAAGTGTCATGATTAACCCTAAATTATGTATGTGTAATATAAATCCAAAGCAATGAAGCGAAAGCAAAGAGAACTGAAATAATACCTGAACCACTCATAAAAGTCTCACCCTAATTCCTGAAGCAAACATCAGAAATATAATATAGATTTTTACAACTCAATAAAGGAAAAACAAGCAACTGAGTAAAAACAGGCAAAAAAATGGGAACAAATGCTTCACAAAAGAAGATATCCAAATGGCCAATAAACACATGAAAAGATGCTAAACATTATTTGTTTTCAGGGAAATACAAAGTAAACCACAGTAATATACCACTTCACAATGGCTACAACTGAAAAAACTGACAATAGCAAGTTTTGCTAAAAGTGGAGAAATAGGAACTCTCACACATTCCTGATGGAAATCACTTTGCAAAACTAATAAACAGTGTTTTAGAGAGTTAAACATATACCTACCATGCAATCTAGCTATTCCAATTTAAGGTATGTAACAAAAAAAATTGAAAATACATGACCATACAAAGACTATACATGAATATTCACAGCAGCGGAATTCTTTAGGGCCATAAACAGGAAAAGAAAACCGACCAAGTCCTCAGCAGTTGATTAGATAAATTGTGGTATATTCAGACAGTGAAATATTACTCTACCATAAAAAGAAATAATAATAAACACAAAAACTTGAATGAATCTCAGAATTAATATATTGGTGGATAGAAATCACATCAAAAGGGTGTATGTATTTTATTATTATATTTACAAAATAGTGTAGAATGTACAAACTAATCTACAGTGATAGAAATCAAATCTTTACTGCAATAAAGATATCCGAAAACGTGAAAGTGACTTTGGAACTGGGTAACAGGCAGATGTTGGAACATTTCGGAGGGCTCAGAAGAAGACAGGAAGATGAGGGACAATTTGGAACTTCCTAGAGACTTGTTAAATAGCTTTGACCAAAATGCTGATAGTGATATGAACAATGAAGCCCGGGCTGAGGTGGTCTCAGATGGAGTTGGAACTTGTTGGGAACTGGGATAAATGTCCCTCTTGCTAGACTTTAGTAATGAGACTAACAACATTTTGCCCCTACCCTAGATAGCTATAGAACTTTGAACTTGAGAGAGGTGATTTAGGGTATCGAGCAGAAGAAATTTTTAAGAAGTAAAACATTCATGAGGTGACTTGGGCACTCTTAAAAGCATTCAGTTTTGACCAGGTATGGTGGCTCACGCTTGTAATCCCAGCATTTTGGGAGACTGAGGCGGGCAGATCACAGGTCAGTAATTCGAGACCAGCCTCGCCAACACAGTGAAATACCCTTTGGCAGGCTCCTGTAATTCCAGCTACTTGGGGGGCTAAGGCAGGAGAATCACATGAATCTGGGAGGTGGAGACTGCCATGAGCAGAGATGGTGCCACTGCACTCCAGCCTGGGTAAAAGAGCTAGACTCCATATTGGACAAGGGGGAAGGAGGGGAGGGGGCAAAGGGGAGGAGTGGGGAAGGCACTCAGTTTTATGCATTCACAAAAAGACAGTTTAGAATTGGAACTTATGTATAAAAGGGAAGAAGAGCACAAAAGTTTGGAAAATTTGCAGCCTGACAATACACTAGAAAAGCAAAACCCATTTTCTGAGGAGAAATTCAAGCAGGTTGCAGAAATTTACATAAGTGATGAAGAATCAAATGTTATTCACTAAGACCAAGGGGAAAGTAACTCCAGGGCATGTCAGAGGTCTTCACTGCAGCTCCTCTCATCACAGGCCTGGTGGCCTAGAAGGAAAAAATTGGCTTGTGGTCCAGGCCCAGGGCCTTGTTGCTTTGGGCAGTCTCAGGACCAGGTGTACACGAGTCAAGAATTGAGGTTTGGCAACCTCCACCTAGATTTCACAGGGCGTATGGAAATGCCTGGATGTCCAGGGGTTTGTCCTCATGAAGAACCTCTGCTAGGGCCATGCAGAAGGGAAATGTAGGGTCAGAGGCCCCACATAGAGTCTGCACTGCGGCAATGCCTAGTGGAGCTATGAGAAGAGGGCCACAGTCCTCCAGATCCCAGAATGGTAGATCCACTGACAGCTTGTACTATGTACTTGGGAAAGCCAGAGACACTCAACATCAGCCCATGAAAGCATCTGGGAAGTGGGCTGTATGTTGCAAAGGCACAGGAGTGAAGCTGTGGGAGCCCACCTCTTGCATCAGTGTGACCTGGATGTGAGGCATAGAGTCAAAGGAGATCATTTTGGAGCTTTACGATTTAATGACTGCCCTGTTGGATTCTGAACTTGCATGGGGCCTGTAGTCTCTTTGTTTTTGCCAATTTCTCCCTTTGGGAATGGGAGCATTTATTTAATGCCTGTACTGCCACTGCATCTTGGAACTAACTTGCTTTTGATTTTACAGGCTACTAGGTGGAAGGCACTTGCCTTGTCTCAGATGAGACTTTGGATTTGGACTTTTGGGTTAATGCTGGAATGAGTTAAGACTTTGGGGGACTGTTGGGAAGGCCTGATTGTGTTTTGACATGTGAGAACATGAGATCTGGGAGGGCCCAAGGGCAGAATGATATGATTTGTTTCCCCACTCACATCTCATCTTGAATTGTAATGCCCATAGTCCCTAAATGTCAACGGAGGGACCAGGTGGAGATGATTGGATCATAAAGGAGATTTTCCCCTGCTTGTCCTCACACCCTCTGGTCACCTGTGAAGAAGGTACCTGCTTTGTCTTCTGCCATGACTCTAAGTGTCCTGAGACCTCCCCAACCATGTGGAACTGTGAGTCCATTAGAGGTCTTTCCTTTATAAATTATGCAGTCTCAGGTAGTATCTTTACAGCAGTGTGAGAACGGACCAATACACCTGCAAATATTAAGTCAGTAGTTCACTGAATTTTATCTGAACACTGCATTCCTTAATATGACTCACAAAACCTGCATAGCCTTTGCTCATCCTATCTTGTCAGCCTCATCCATCACCACTTCACATTTCACCCCAGGTACATGCCATGTTCACTTGTCAATGTGTGCTTTAATCAGCCCATGTTATAGGTGCCATACTTAAAACACTTGAAACTAGATGTGGTGCACAAATCCCACTATTAGATTTTAGAAAGTAACTTAAAACATACACTACAGATTTTCTAACATCCTACTTGAGTCTGGAGCAGCAATCTGTAATTGAACACAATAAGTAGATTTAAAACTATAACCAAATTTATATTTAACATGTTAGACAAATAGAACACAAAAAGCCTCACCTAAATATCCATTAGATTTTGCTACCAAATAAGCTAGGATTAGGTCAAGTTCTACAGACAACTGTATTTTAAAATTACATTGTGATGGTTTGGGTAATTTCAGCATTGCCAGTTAGGGATTGTCAACCCGTCTTCCCTTCTGTGGAACTACTCTCCCATTACCCCATCATTCTGCCTTAGGCTTTCTCTCCTTACTTCCTCTTCTCTGCCTGGTCCCTCTCATCCATGCCCAAATTGTTGAGCACAACTTCCACACAAATGAGCCTAAGTTATCATCTCTTATCTAGAATTCTACTCTCTACTGTTTACTTATTTGCAAGTGTTTACTCAGCATTTCTCCATAGAAGTCTCAAAGTTATCTCAAACTTTTCACATTCAAAACTAAACTCTTGATTTCTGTCCATCCTGTTCCTCTTCCCATTGAGACCTCTATCCTCCAGCTGTTCAAGCCAAAATCTAGTGCCTTCCTTGATTTCCCTACTGGTCCAGTCCTAAAACCTAGGTGACATCACTGACTGCTGAAGTTATCTTTCAAACCCTTATACACATAGTAGCCAGGGTAAGCTTTTTGAAACAAAAAATTCTATCATTCTCTGGCTTACAACACTTCAATGAGATTCCATTATGCTCAGGATAAAATCAAAAGTCCTTAGGAGGGCCAATAAGACCCTAGATGTTTTAATGACAACGTTTCTCTCAAATCCCATTGCCTTTCAGTTATTATGTTGAAGACCACTGACTCTTTTCTTTTGCTCCTCATTTAGCTGGCCCCTATTCATCTTTCATATCTCACCCTAATGGTCACTTCCTCAAAAGACTTTCCCTGGCCTGCCAATATAAATTAGGACCCGCAATATTGATATACTGTGTAATGTTTTCACCTAGAAAGCACATGTATCTAATAGCAAACAATACTTACAAACATTAGGACACCAAAAATATTTATAGTAGTGTTTGAAGAGGAGCACTTTTCACTAGAGAACCTTTTCAGTGACGAAAAAAATAACTTTTGAGATGGAGTCTTGCTCTATTGCCTAGGCTGGAGTGCACTTGTGTGATCTTGGCTCACTGTGGCTTCTGTCTCCTGTGTTCAAGTGATTGTCTGGCCTTAGCCTCCCAAGTAGCTGGGATTACAGTAGTGTGCCCCCATGCCCTGCTAATTTTTGCATTTTTAGTAGAGATGAGGTTTCACCATGTTAGTTAGGCTGGTCTTGACCGCTTGACTTCAAGTGATCCGCCCACCTCAGCCTCCCAAAATGCTGGGATTACAGGCATGAGCCACAATGCCCAGCCCAAGGGACAAGAAATTTAATACACTTTTATTTCTATTTTTAGAAAATTTGGAAAATAAGACTTTAATTTCTTTGGAACTTCAATTGTTTCTCCTTCAGAAAATGTGAAGTTATGCATTTGGGAAGGGATTAAATTTGCTATTACATGGATTGATTAAATAATAATGGATAAAGTACAAAACTGAAAACGAGGGAAAAAGAGGACAGCTTCAAACGAGATTACTGAGAAATTCAAGCAGCCTTTTTTAGTGCTTGTCAAATCTTTTCTAAGGGAAATAAAGACCACTGAATAGAGTCAGAAGGCAGTTTAAATCCTGTCTCTGACACTATTTATGTGACCGGCTATAAAACATTACAGATTGTATGCATATATCAAAAAACACATGTACCCCATCAATGTGTTCAAATATCATGCCATAAAAAATAAAAATAGGATAAAAATTTAAAAAAACATTTAAACTATCTGCACGTTACTTTATCTCTAAAAGAAGTTTGCTGTATGTGTGACCTATCTTCCAAAGTTATTATGAGAACCAAAAAGATCTTAAATATAAACCTGTTACTAATTGTAAATTGTAGCAAATTGTCAATTAATCCAGTGACTCAAGACAAGGGCATCTTAATTAAAAGAACATTAGATATTCTAAATATCTGGCTCAGGGGCAAGAACATCACTAGATACACTATTATTCTGAGTACATTTGATAAAAGGGCATTTGATAAACTCTAAACTGCCTCTCCCACCTCTACCCTTGTGCTAAGAGCCTGCTCCCACTTCCTGGCTTTCCTACTCGTGCAATTGCTAGCATATGAACATCACTAATTACTCTGGGAAAAGAAGAAAGAGTAAAGTTCTGCCTTCCTTATCTAGTGCAGAAATAGGTTCACTGTGGTATTTTTTGTGGTTGTTATTCATAGAATTGTAATAGGATGCAGTGTAGATTAGTTTTCTATTGCTGTAACAAATTAGCTTCAAAGAACGTCCAGTTATTAAATCACAATTCTATGGACAGAAGTTTGACAGGAATCTCACTGTGCTAAAATCAAAATGTCCACCAAGTGCAGAGGCTCACACCTGTAATCTCAGTGCTTTCAGAGGGCGAGGTGGGCCGATCACTTGAGGCCAGGAGTTTGAGATCAGCCTGGCTAACATGGTAAATCACCGTTTCCACTCAAAATACAAAAAATTAGCCGAGTGTGGTGACACGCAACTGTAATCCAAGCTACTCAGGAGGCTGAGGCATGAGAGTTGCCTGAACTCAGGAGGCAGAGGTTGCCGTAAGCTGGGATGGCACCACCGCCCTCCAGCCTGGGGGACAGAGAGTGACTCTGTCTCAAAAGAAAAAAACAATTAAGACGTCAACAGAACCCTGTTCATTTCTTGAGGCTAGGGAGAAAATTCTGCTTCCAAATTCCTTAAGGCTGTACAAAGAATTTAGTTATTTGTGCTTATAGGACTGAATCCCCAATTCAATGCTATCTCTTTGCTGGGAGTGGCTTTCAGCTTCAAAAGGTCAACCATACATCTTGGCTGTGACCCTTTTCCACTATCTTTTAAGTAGATCAAGTCCTTCTATGCTTAGAATCTCTCTGACTTCTTCATCCTGGTCAACGTGATGAAACCCCATCTCTACTAAAAATACAAAAAATTAGCTGGGCATGGTGGTGCGTGCCTGTAATCCCAGCTACTCAGGAGGCTGAGGCAGGAGAACTGCCTTGAACCCAGGAGGCGGAGGTTGCGGTGAGCCGAGATTGCGCCATTGCACTGCAGCCTGGGTAACAAGAGCGAAACTCCGTCTCAAAAAAAAAAAAAAAGAATCTCTCTGACTTCTTTAGCCTCATCTCTTCTGCCACCAGTGGAAGAATGTTGTCTACTTTTAAGGGCTCTTTGAGTAGAGTAGACCCAACAGGATTATCTAACCTTTCTATTTTAATGTTTGTAAACTTAATTACATCTCTGAAGTCCCTTCTGCTATACAGATTAACATATTTATAGGTTCTATGTATTACAGTGTGGACATCTTTGAGAAGCCATTATTCTGGCTACCACATAGTCTCTGTATTATATGTTTATGAATTTTTCCAACAAATGAGACATTATTTAAAGTAAGATTATCTATATATTTGAATGGATATGTCAATATGGTATGGATGACTATTCCAACAAACAGTCCGATTCTTTCCTTTATTAAGACCACAAATGGTCTTTATGTCTCTGTGGAGGGGAAGGGGGGAGTTTGAGAAAAGAAAGAAGGAGTGAGTCAGAGCATAACGAATTACTAGTCCTCCATAGAAAACAGTGTGGAGGTTCCTCAAAACATTAAAAATAGAATTGTCATATTGTATTAGTCCATACTCATGCTGCTGATAAAGACATACCCGAGACTGGGCAATTTATAAAAGAAAGAGATTTAATGGACTTATAGTTCCACGTGGCTGGGGAGGCCTCACAATCATTATGGAAGGTGAAAGACACGTCTCACATTCTGGTGGTCAAGAGAAGAGAGCTTGTGTAGGGATTTCTCATTTTTAAAACCATCAGATCTTGTGAGATTTATTCACTATCATGAGAACAGCACAAGAAAGACCTGCCCCCATGATTCAATTACCTCCCACAGGGTCCCTCCCACAACACATGGGAATTCAAGATGAGATGTGGATGGGGACATAGCCAAACCATATCACATATGATATAGCAATTTCATTTATCAGTATATATCCAAAATACTTGAAATCAGAGTCTTAAAGAGATGTCTGCTCTCTTGTCTTCATTGCAGCACTTTTTCAAAATAGCCAAAATATGTTAACAGCCTACATGAATAAAGAAATTGGGATATATATATATATATATATGCACACACACGCACATATACACACATATATACATATATACATACTTATTACATGATATGAAATAAGCCAATTACAGAAAGGCAAACATTTCACTTTTTCTCTATTCTTAAATCAAAATATTTAATGCAAGTAAACACCAGTAGATATTTTAATGCAAACAAACACGAGTAATCTTCTATTAAACTGTTTATATGTCCAATTTCCATTATGTCACTTTAAAAAGGGATGAACAACTTATGTATAATTATTATTGTATTTTATTTATGGCTATAGAATCAAACTTTAAAAATGCATCATCTTATACATCTCTGTTCTTGCACTGTTAGTTTTTTTTTTTTTTTTTTTTTGAGACAAAGTCTCACTCAGTCACCAGGCACCAGGCTGGAGTGCAGTGGCGCGACCTCAGCTCACTGTAACCTCCACTTCCTGGATTCAAGCAATTCTCTTGCCTCAGTCTCCCAAGTAGCTGGGACTACGGGTGCACGCCACCACGCCCAGCTAATGTTTTTGTATTTTTAGTAGAGACCAGGTTTCACCATGTTGGCCAGGATAGTCTCGATCTCTTGACCTTGTGATCCACCTGCCTTGGCCTCCCAAAGTGCTGAGATTACAGGCGTGAGCCACCGCGCCCGGCTTGTTAGTATTTATTAACTCGTTTTTATTGCTCCTTGCAAAATTCAAATCCTATCATTTACTGATCCCACAGTTTTATTCTATTGCTCATTCCATTTAATGGATTGCTCTGTTTTTTCAAATCTTGCTTCCTGCTATCCTTAATTTTTTGTTTAGCTTCCTGAATTGGATGTTTAATTTATTTTCAAGTCTCCTTGTACTAAAATATGAACATTTAAAGCTATTGATTTTTCTCTAACTACAGAATATATCAAACGGTTTATGTTTTAAACTGAAGTGTAGTTAATTCTTGTGATATCTTATTAAATCAAAGAGTAAAGTTTGCATTACTGCTTTATTCTAGGAAATACATAAAATTGAAAATTTCCAAACGATATTAATTTTGCTGATTTCTTATTAGAAAATACATTGCCACTTGCATTTTCTCTATATGTTCTGTATACTTTGTGTTTATTCTGGGGCTTATTCCTTTTGATTTTCTCATTTTGCTGCTATGGGAAAGAGCATCTTTCAATCCATTCTATTTTCTAAATAGTTACCATTTATATGTAGGAAAGCCAGATTTTTATATATTAACTTTGTAATCAATGAACGTACAAAATTCTCTCTGTCTCTAGCAGTTTTCCAGTTGGTTCCTATTTTGGATATATATATTTATTTCCTTTCCTTTCCTTTTCTTTTCTTTTTTTTTTTTTTGAGATGGAGTTTTCACTCTTGTGGCCCAGGCTGGAGTGCAATGGATCAATCTCGGCTCACCACAACCTCTGCCTCCCAGGTTCAAGGGATTCTCCTTTCTCAGCCTCCTGAATAGCTGGGATTATAGGCATGTGCTACCACCTCTGGCTCATTTTGTATTTTTATAGAGACAGGGTTTCTCCATGTTGGTCAGGCTGGTCTCAAACTCCTGACCTCAGGTGATCCACCTGCCTTGGCCTCCCAAAGAACTAGGATTATAGCCATAAGCCACTGTGCCCAGCCTACATGGTATATATTTCTATCATCTGTATATGATGACTATTTTCTGCTCTCTTTTCAAATAAGTTTACTTATTTTATTCTTTCCTCTATTTGCTATTTCAAAAACATGCTAGCTGTCATCATTGTCTAATTTCTGATTTTAATGAGACTGTTTCTAGTATTTCACAATGCACAATTCAGCATGTTAGAAAGTGTCCATCTATTTCTATGATGGGTTTATCAGGGGTTTCTCCTTTTGCTTCTTCCTCATTTTCTCTTGCTGCCTCCACATAAGAAGTGCCGTTTTTAACCTCCTGCCATGATTCTGAGACCTCTCCAGCTATGTGGAACTGTAAGTCCAATTAAACTTCTTTCTCTTTCCTGTGTGAAAACAGACTAATATAGTAAATTGGTACCAGTAGAGTGGGGCATTGCTGAAAAGATACCCAAAAATATGGAAGTCACTTTGGAACTGGGTAATAGGCAGAGGTTGGAACAGTTTGGAAGGTTCAGAAGACAGGAAAGAAAATGTTGGAAAGTTTGGAACTTCCTAGAGACTTGTTGAATGGCTTTGCCCAAAATGCTCATAGCAATATGGATGATAAGGTCCAGGCTGAGGTGGTCTCAGATGGAGATGAGGAACTTGTTTGGAACTGGAGTAAAGTGACTCTTGTTATGTTTAAGCAAAGGGATTAGTGGTGTCTTTCCCCTGCCATAGAGATTTGTGGAACTATGAACTTGAGAAAGATGATTTAGGGTATCTGGCAGAAGAAATTTCTAATCAGCAAAGCATTCAAGACATAACTTGGGTTCTGGTAAAGGCATTCAGTTCTATAAGGGAAACAGAGCATAAAAGTTTGGATAATTTGCAGCCTGACTATGTGATAGAAAAGAAAAAACCATTTTCTCGGGAGAAATTCAAGATGGCTACAGAAATTTGCATAAGTAGCAAGGAGCCTAATGCTAATCCGCAAGACCGCGGGGAAAATATCACCAGGCCATGTCAGGGACCTTCATGGCAGCCCCTCCCATCACAGGCCCAGGGGCCCAGGAGGAAAAAGTGGTTTCATAGGCGGGCCCAGAGTCCCTGTGTGGTATGCAGCCTAGGGACATGGTGCCCTGTGTCCCAGATGCTCCAGCCATGACTAAAAGGGGCCAACGTACAGCATGGGCTGTGGCTTCACAGGGTGGAAGCCCCAAGCCTTGGCAGCTTCCACATAGTGTTGAGCCTGTGGAAGCTGTTCTGGGTGCACAGAAGTCAAGAACTGAAGTTTGGGAACCTCCGCCTAGATTTCAGACCATGTATGGAAATGCCTGGATGCCCACATAAAAGTTTGCTGCAGGAGCGGTACCCTCATGGAGAACCTCTGCTAAGGTAATGCAGAAGGAAAATGTGGGGCTGGACCCCCATACAAAGTCCCTACTGGGACACTGGCTAGTGGAGCTGTGAGAAGTGGGCAACTGTCCTCCAGATCCTAAACGGTAGATCCACTGGCAGCTTGTACTGTAAAAACCGCAGATACTCAATGGCAACCCATGAAAGCAGCCAAGAGGGAGGCTGTACCCTGCAAATACATAGCTCTGAAGCTTCCCAAGACCATGGGAGCACACCTCTTGCATCAGTGTGACCTGGATGTGTGAGATCTGGAGTCAAAGGAGATCACTGGAGCTTTAAAATTTGACTGACTCACTGGATTTCAGACTTGCCTGGGCCCTGTAACCCCTTTGTTTTGGCCAATTTCTCACATTTGGAACAACTATATTTACCCAATACCTGTATCCCTATTTTATCTATGAAGGAACTAGCTTGCTTTCGATTTTATAGGCTCACAGGTAGAAGGGACTTCTCTTGTCTCAGATGAGACTTTCGACTGTGGACTTTTAGGTTAATGCTGACATTAGTTAAGACTTTGATGCACTGTTGGGAAGGTAGGATTGGTTTTGAAATTTGAGGACATAAGATTTGAAGGGGCCAGGGGCAGACTAACATGGTTTGGCTGTGTCCCCACCAAAATTTCAACTTCGATTGTATCTCCCGAATTCCCATGTGTTGTGGGAGGGGCCCAGGAGGAGGTAATTGAATCATAGGTGCCCATCTTTCCCATGCTATTCTCATGATAATGATTGAGTCCCATGAGATCTGATGGCTTTATCAGGGGTTTCTACTTTAGCTTCTTACTCATTTTCTCTTGCTGCTGCTATATAAAAATTGCCTTTCACCTCCTGCCATGATTCTGAGGCCTCTCCAGCCATGTGGAACTGTAAGTTCAATTAAACCTTTTTCTTCCCAGTCTCGGGTATGTCTTTATCAGCTACATAAAAATGGACTAATACAATACTACATACACACACACACACACACACACCTCTGCAGGTTGAGATCAACATGCAGATACCACTTTGTATTCTGCTTCTTCCTTAATTTTGCCATGACATCAAAATTCTTTACAATAGCTATTAAATTTTACATTGTATTAATTTACCAAATATTACTTATTTCCCTAATTCCTTGATTTTAAAGGAAAGATATAAGTCACCTAAAACAGAAAGTTTTTTAAACTTCCAATAAAACAATCACAAAATGAAAGCAAATATTTGTTTAAAATCACAACCATACCACACCTAATAAACCAAAGGAAACTCAGTGCATGTGATAATTTTGACTAGTGATTTCCTTTGAAATCTGTCTCTAATGCTGTCCTCAGTTGCCTGATCTGTAATTAGTCACATGATGAGTATTAAAGTATTTATGATAGCTATAAAAATACCATTCCAATATAAATTAATGTCATTACTATGAAGGAACACCCACATTTGTGTTCAATATGATGAATAGCCATGTTCAAGTAAATTATAGATTGAGAACAGCAAAAAGACAGTTAAATAGATATAGTGTTTCACTTACCTATTATCTATTCTATTGCCTAAACACCTACTCCTTAGAATTTCTCATATGTAACATGATTTGCTGTTGCCATATAACCTTCCAAAAACAGGAGGGAAAGAAAAACTCGAGAATTGCAAGCAACAGTTAACGTTGTATTTAAAGAAAAAATAAAGAATCTTTTCTATACTAGATAGAAAATTTCTAAAATATATGGAAGTGATAAATATTCTGACTTGATCATTACACTATGTATGTATCAAAATATCACATGTACTACAGAAGCATGTACAAATACTATGTATCAATACAATACTTAAAAAATCAAAATAAATATTGGTTAAGTGAGTCATTAAGTCTAGATATGTCAACTTACACTCAATTTTGATTTTATAAACTGTGGTTCTTTATTTAACTCTTCATTAGAATTTGTTTTTGGTTCATATTTGTTTGGTCCAGAGTTTTAACAACTGCACTCAATTTCTAGGCATGTTGTACTAAATATTGTGTTAAATGTATGGATACTTCCATTTTTCCTGCAAATCCAGAGAAATATATAATGCTAGTTATACCATGGTTTTACATGGCTATAAACTTTACTCATGGAATACATTTGTATACACAATGTAGTTGTAAAATTTGTTCTCCAAATCTCCAAAGCTTTTTGTTATTCTATTGTCTATTCCATTTCAACAATTTTTACTAAGACCACACTGATATTTGTCGATATTGTTCTCTCTGCTTAGAAATGTTTTTATTCATGTCTTAACATAGCTATTTCTTATGTGTCTTCAAACTTCAGACAACATATGCCTTCAAACTTCAGACTACATGTGCCTTCCTTAGGAAGCGGTTCACTGACTTTCATGTAAACGTTAATCCCTTATAATACACTTTTCAGTCTTGTATATTACTCATTGCAATTTCAGATATGTTTGTTTCATTATTTCCTTAAAGTCTGTTTCTAACACTAAATAGTAAGTTACATGAAGGCCGGGACCATGCCTGCTTTACCTCACCATTATGTCCTCAGAAACTAACAAACTATAGCATAGAGTTGGCAGACATGCAATAGTTTACAAACAAATAAATAAATGAATGAATGAGTATAATATATATTAATATACTTTCAGTGTTGGAAAGTCATAGGCTTTATCATATAGTGTCTTTATACGACATTTCAGACCCAGCATGTTGATAACTACATGGCTCTTGGGTAGCAAAAATGGTTTACCACTAGAACATCCCTGTAGATAACAATGCGGGGAAAATTGTTTAGCCCTAGGTAGAAATTTGCTCTTATAATATATAGTGTTTATATCCTCTGTCATTGTTATCAAATATAATTGGTTTTAAAAGAACAAATCGATAATTTGTCTTAGACAGTTGAGTCTATTAAGCGCAAACCTAGGTACTTAGTGTTTGATATATAATACACAGAATTTGTTTAATTTATTTAAATCAATATGCATTCTTTAGATCAGAAAGGGTGGACTCCTTTTGGTAACTTCCCATTTCCACAGAAAACAATATTATGTAGGAAGTTGGTCTTAAGAAACTCAGATACCTTTAGGAAAGGAAGAGAAGAATGTAGATACTGATACATTTAAAACTGCTTCACTGCATAATGCTTAATACTAGCATATTCTGTTCAACAAAACGATGATTTTATTTGTAATCTTACCATTAGACACAAGCCCATTTGAAGTTATTGATATACTTTCTGATTGTCTCAAAGGCAAAAACATTTACCTTGCTATAAATGTTGCTTCTTAGGAGGGAAAGACAAATGGATACCCCCTTTGTCTTGATCTATAAGATGAACAACAGTTATTTCTTAAGCTATGGCAAAACAGTGGAACGATTACTAAGACTGTGGTTATATTAATAACCACAAAATCACATACTGCTTTAATTTTGTCATATATCTCATTCTGTCTCATTATATATTTAACTTTATTTTACTGTGACATGTAACAAAATACTAATGATGCTATGCGATATTAAGCAAATAGTATAAACATCGATGTTTATACATCAATGTTTATACCACCCAAATCAATACATAGAATCTTACTGGTAACCCAGAAGAAGACTCCATCTATTCCTTAAAAATCACAATCCTTTCAAATTTCTCCAAATTTCTCTTCCCTAACAACTATGTCAATGCTTATAAAAACTTATTTATTGCTTTTATTTAGCTTTTTAACATAAATACATTTCTATTAGCAATCGTTTAGTTTTGCATATACTATCTTTTATAAACCTAATCACATTCTATGTTTGTATTATATCTGGTTTCTCTCTTTCAATATTGTGTTTAAGAAGTATCCAAATTGGAGGGGCTTCAGGATGGCTGAATAGAGGCATCTGGTACTTGCCTCCTCCACAAAGAAAAATCAAAATAGTGAGTAGATAATCACATTTTAAATAGATCATCTAAGAGAGAACACTGGAGTTCAACAGAGAAATGAAAGGGAGCACTTAAACAAGGAAGAAAAGGGAAGTGGGGAAGTGAGACCACCTGACTGTCTTCTTAGCTAGAATCAGCTGGGATCCTGGAGAGGCTCCTCATGGTGAGAAAACGGTAAGTGAGCAACTTTCAGTCATCTACATTCCCACTGCAGACTCCTGCATTCTAGCCACAAGAAAGGTTGTAGACCCATAGAGGTTCTCAGACGACTAACATAAAAAGCTGTCTGGACACCACAAAAAGGCATTGCTCCAGGGAGAGAGCGCACACTGCATACCATGTCCTCTCTGAGCCACAATATCATGTAGATTTCAAAATAACTAGAAGGAAGGACTTGAAATGATACCAACACATAAAAATGATAAATACTGAAGGTGATAGACACCCTAAATACCCTGGCTTGATCATTACACATTCTTACATTTAACAAAACTCACATAAACCATAAATACATGCATTACGTATTTATGTAGAGTGAAATTTATCTAGACTAAAATTTCTAAACTTTATATATATCTTTTCAACTTGACAGAATAATACATAAACTGTTTTTGAAGATGAATTTACCAATTTATACAATCACATGGGCTATGAGAATCCCCATCAGCACAAATTTGCACTAACACTAGATATTGTCTGATATTTATTAAGAGTACAGATTTGAAATAAAAGTTTAAAAGGTTAAACTAAAGAACATACATAAAACTGTGCCCCAATTATATATACAAAACACATTGTTCTCTTGTACATACAGAGCATATATAACAATTGACCAGGCAAGAGGGAATAAACTAAGTCCCAATAAAAAAGGGTTAATAAAACACTCAAGACATTAGGTAATTTTTAAATATGCTACTAAATGCCTCCTGTGCAAAAAAAATCAAAATGGAAATCATAAAATTATTAGAGCTAAATGAAAATAGTACACAATCAAATGAAAATACCACATTTCAAAATTTGTGAAATGCAATGAAGCTAAAGCAATATCCAGGAGAAAATATTAATTTCACTAATTATGTGAAAGGAAAGAATTGCTAAAGACTCACAAGCCTTTTATCTTACTTAAGATATATTAAATATCAATCAAATCAACCCCCAAAGGGTGGAATGAAACAAAAAGGACAGAAATAATGAAATAGGAAAAAGTGATAAAATGGGATCAACAAGGGCAACAAGTAATTATTTGGAAAGACGAATGAACTAGAAAAATCTCTGCCATGAAGAACAAAACAGTATTAAACATGGAAAGGAGACATGACTACAAATAGAACAGTTATTTAAAAAATAATGATCAGCTATTATAATCAACTGTAGGCCTGTAACTGTCAAAACTTTATATAAATAGGCCATTTCCTTGAACAATATAATGCAACACTGACAAGAAAAGACAGAAACTTAAATATACCTATAAGCATTAAATTGAATCAGTCCTGAAAAATCATGTTCTTTCTTTTTTTCTCTCTTTCTCTTTCACATACACACTCACATAAAGACACAGGTATAAATTACATATATGGGACATTTGGTTCCCATATGACTTTTATAGAGAATTCAAAAACAGGGAACAATTTAATGAGGGTAAAACAAACTTCATACCAAAACCTGACAAGACAGCAGAAGAAAAATCACAGGATCCCATGTCAATCTTTCAAACATAGAAGCAAAATTCTTATCTAAACATAACTTGTTAAATATATTAAATGAAAATTAACTTTTAAAATTCAAATTCTAAACTAAATTATACACACATACACACACGCTGTACATATCTAGAGAGTACAAGGATAGTTGCAACTTATGAAAATCACTAATATTAGACTCCACATTAATGAAGAAATAGAGAAAACTCAAATAGTAATCACACAAAATAAAAAGATATGATTCTACCTTCATAGAAGGTCTTTATTGTCCGTATTCACATCTGGCCCCACCATTAATATTAAATTTGAACTAACTGCTAATGTCAGTCACTTGGTGGTATAAAAATAATAGTTAATGAATTCATGAATTAAAAATTTATGAACAGAACTCACCTTGGGTCTCACTGACAAAACCACTGTGCTTGCTTTGTGAGCTGCAAAAGCACACAATTATATGAAATGCACCACTTTATTGCTGACAAAACTGTATTCTTTGCAGAACATCAAATTCCTAGTGATAAAAATATTTTTTTTCACTCTTGGAGTGAAATGGATTTTTAATCAAGGAAAAGAAACATCCTTAAAGATATAAACATTTGTCTCCAAGTAAAATACATTTGATAAAGATACCACATTGTTGAAATAACTGATTATCCCAAATTTCCCAGAAAACACAGAGCAGGGTTCAGAAAAGCAGCCACCTGTTATTCTATTTTTATCCATTGCTCTCTTAATTTTTGCCTAGAAGGTTAGCTTTCCATGTTACATAAAATTATAAATATGCAAAGTCTCTTAGGTTTATCCTGTCTAAGTATCATTAGGTATCATTCTGAATATCAGAAAAATATAGATATTTCCTTTTAAGTAGAATTATAGATTCTCCATTCAAATAAGAAAAAAGTAAATGCTTTTAACTCAATATTCTGGTAGGTAATATCATCTTTCAAACCAAGGTTTTGTTTCAAAAGATGCTGAACTTTCATCTAAAAGATGTTCCCTGGTAGTTTTGTCATAATAATCATTTACTTTGAAAGAAGTTTAAAATTTCTGCTCTGTACATAGCCTGGGTGCAGACTGTCTACAATATTTTTTTCCTGAAACTTGGATTCAATGTTAGAACTAGAAACGCATGTTAGAAGGGTCAGCTGTTTTCTCATATATACTTTTGTTTTTTAACTTGAGTCAATTTCAACAAACCAGAACACCCACATATTGCTGATGTCAGAAGAAAGGTCAATAGTTATGACAAAAGCTTTCAATGTGACAACAATCCTAAGGCACATGATGTGGGGCTCTATGGAATGGTATAAAGTTCTCTTCTGTGATAAAATCAGATAAGTTTCATATTTAAATTATATAGCATTTCCTTAAGTCACAAATCAAACTGAATAAAAACTATGCCTCCAGTGACCTAAGAAAATAGTTAAATATTACTCTCTCAAATGCAGATGGCTCTTAAGAGCTTAGAATACTTTCCATGTAATCCTCATTTACAGATGAGAAACAGGTTCGGTAACATAGCTATAATAATACTATTAGTACTGCTCTAAAACTGAGCCAACCCTTATTGAGTTCTTACTCTGTGCCAGGCAAGCATCCGTAAACAGTAGCAAAATGGCTGCTGCTAGTTGGCTTGCCACCCTTCCATAGATCTGAACAGTAAGAAGACAACAGGCCTAAATAGATTCAGTGCATTACTTACATAAAGAGCAAAAGCAAAATCAGCATGAGGCCACTGTCATACATTTCCGTACCCATGAGATGACACTGAATCTGAAGGGCCAGATGACAGATGACTGAAAGGGTGGTTTACTCTATCATCAAGGAAGCAAACAATTATCTAACCTTGCACAGAAGTCTGCAGCTGTGCCCTAAGAGGACGGAGCAAGGTGGAAAGTCCCACGCCTCCTTGGAATCAGAGATGGATGACAAGCTATCTTATTGCAGCCCCCCACGAGAACAGAGGAGGATGAGAAATGAACTTAGGACAGCATTCACAGGACTGCCCAGCTCTCCATGTTCTTGGGAGGATTACAGAGGGTTCTGCCAAGATTCAGGTTAAACTGCAGTTGGCTTTGCCTACGTGAGCTACGTAGAAGAATGCAAGGTCACTAGCATGTCATGGTGGAGCCATTCCTCCACAAAAACATTATATAAAGTAATCTTCAGAAAAAGATACTCGTATTATCTCTATTTTACCAAGAGAAGACCTGAAAGAGAAAATGATTAATACTTGTATGTGCCAAGAGCAGGATTTGTAAATTTATATTTGAGTGGCCACAATGAATAGACCACCCAATTTAAGAAAGTATAAACGTGGGAAGCATTTAATTTTCTCACCAAGAGGGCTGAAGGTTGGTGATTCCAGGGTCAGTATGGCAGTTCAATGTCATTAGGAACCCATCTTATTTCCATGATTCTGTCATATTGTCCTTAGTGTATGAGCTTTTTGTCCTCAAGCTTGTCACTGAATGTCACAACATAGCTGTTGCATCTCCAAATATCACATCATCACAGGAAAATGATCAAACCAGTAAGGCAATAATAGCGCAGGGAAAGAGAAAAGGTGCTGTCATAACAAAGTCAGATTTCTACTAGCAAGGGAGTAGGTGAAACGGTCACGAGTTGGCAATCAACAGTGTGTGCCACACACAGCTTAATCAGTACTGGAGTTAAAGCAAGAACAGAAAGTCATACATTTGCAGTTTAAACCCACTGCTCCCAAATGTGACACACTTTCCCCACATGCCTACTTACAATAGAAAAGTTGAATTTCTTCTATCAATTGCACCCAATGAATAGATAGATTTTATTATAATACACCTCATTCTATAGGCAAGTCTCTCAGGTTTATCCTAAGTCTGAAGAGAGCAAAATACAGGTAACTATACCCTTCAGTTGAACTGGAAGGTTTCAATGTGTTCTGTGAGTGATCAAGACCAGGCTTTCTCACTTTTATTTTGCAGAAAATTTCACTGTTTCTTCTTCCTCCTCTCCCTTCTTCCATTCATCCTCCTCCTCCTCTTTATTCATACTCGACAGAGTTTCATATCCAACTAAGATGACTGAACACATATGTAGAAGGAACAATGAAAAAATAATAGCAAAGCAGCTATCATTAACTGAATGCATACTGTGTGCCAGACATCTAACAAAGGTTGTTCATAATCCTCACAACTATTCCACTGAGGGAAATACTAAAACTTCCTGTTTTTTAAATCATGTAAGGCTCTTTCATAAATTTGCATGCATGTGCTTATTTAAGGAAAACTATTGAAAAAGTGCTATGTGCAAAATTCTATGCTAGATACTATAGATGCAATGATTAGCAAAATAATACATAGTACAATTTAGTGGAGGGACACAAGCATTAACCAAAGAAGAAATTATTATGTGAAAAAAATGCTTGAAGAAAATACACAACTGTGATAAGTCCTTGCATAGGAGAAATATATTATGTTGTGGAAGCCCCTAGAGACACTTCGCCTAATCAGCAATGACTGCGTAGGCTTCCATGAGGAAGTGATACGGCAACTGAGTAAAGAAGGATAGGTAGAATATATCTATCTGAAGTGGTGGCATTCTAAGCAAAAGGGAAATCATTTGTAAAGACCATTTGGCAGGAAAGTAAAAGTAGGCTGGAAATGGAGAGTATGGTGCTGAACAGATCTTGAGAAGTAGGTAGGAACCACATGACACAGGGCCTCATAAGTGTTACTGGTGGAGGGTGTCCAGGTCCTTGGCATTTTGAAGAAAGAATTAGACAAAACACACAAAGCAAGGAAAGAATGAGGCAACAAAAGCAGAAATTATTGAAAATGGAAGCACACATGTTACAGAATTTTCTTGGGTTTAAATATCCTCTAGATGTTTTCCATTGGTAACACAGCATGTCTTATGTAAATGAAGGGGCTGAAGTGAAGTTACAAAGTTGTTTACTTGGTGTATACCCTATGCAAGTGAAGAGGATTGTATTAGTCAATTTTCATGCTGCTGATAAAAACATACCCAAGACTGGGTAATTTACAAAAGAAAGAGGTTTACTGCACTTAGTTCCACATGGCTAGGAGGCCTCGCAATCATGGCGGAAGGCAAGGAGGAGCAAGTCATATCTTACATGGATAGCTGCAGGCAAAGAGAGAGCTTGTGCAGAAAAATTCCCATTTTTAAAACCATCGGATCATATGAGACCCATTCACTATCAAAAGAACAGCATTGGAAAGACCTGCTACAAGGACTCAATCATCTCCCACCAGGTCCCTCCCACAACACATGGAAATGATTTGAGCTACAAGATGAGATTTGGGTGGGGACACAGAGCCAAACCATATCAAGGATAAAATAAAGTTCGAAGTTATTAACTTGGTATACACCCTATGCAAATGAAGAGGGTGTTTCCTATCACACTTGAAGTAGAGTTACAAAGTTATTTACTTGGTCTTAGAAAGTTAGGGTTTTTACATTTGATTGAGTTCTAGGAAGTGTTTAGGTTGTCTGCCTCCTGACCCTATTCTCCTGCCTCAATAGTTCATTAAACATTGTGTATTTAAATAAAAAGCAGCATAGGATATTCATTTATAGAGCAATTTGTTCATTAATTTAAAAAATATCTAGTGCCTATTATATGCCAGACACTACGCAGGGTACTGGGTATGCATAGCAAGCAAGATAAATATGGTTCCCATCCATATAAAGCTTAGAGTTTAGTGGGGCTACAAATATCAATTAGTCATGAACCCAGAAGTATCTGAGACAGGTCTCAATCAATTCAGAAAATTTATTTTGCCAAGGTTGAGGACATGTTATGATATAGCCCGAGGAAGTCCTGACAACATGTGCCCAAGGTGGTTGGGGTACAGCTTGGTTTTATATACTTTAGGGAGATATGAGATATCAATCAACATGTGTAAGATATACATTGATTTGGTCTGGATAGGCAGGACAACTCAAAGTTGGGGGAGGGGTTCCAGGTCATGGGTAGATAAGAGACAAAAAGTGGCATTCTTTTGGGTCCTTATCAGCTTTTCACTAAATATACAATTTGCATGTGAGTCAGAGACAGAGGAATAGTCACTTATGCCTTTGTCCAGCTCAATGAATCTGCATTTTTATATCAACAGCAGGGCAGAGGAAGTGTTCAGATATGCATTTGTTTCAGGTGAGGAGAGGGATGGTTTTAAGTTCTTTCATCCCACACCTGTGAAGATAAGCTATTAATTTACATGGCCAATGTAAAGTTAAATTGAATTGTTTTGGTGTAAAGATCTTGAGTACCACAAGGAATTTCCTCATGGGCAAATTGTGAGGAAGGTACGTAGCTTTTTTTTTTAATCTTTGTAGCGATCTTATTTAGGAATAAGGTGGGAGGCAGGTTTGCCTGAGCCAGTTCCCAGCTTGACTTTCCCTTTGACTTAGTGATTTGGGGGTCCTGAATTTTATTTTTCTCTCACATACTAAATGCAAAAGTATTTCATTGATAATAATTGTAGGTAAACTGAAGAATATGGTGCTCTGATAGAGGGCCTAATGCAATGCTCTTCTATAGGTGCTAAGAAATAACGCAGGTGGTAAATGAAACAAACAGGAGTCTTGCTTTCATGGGGTTTATAGAGTGATACAGTGAAGGAATACAGGAAAGCAAATAGATCATTGTAATGCTGCATAATAAATTCTAAAGTAGGGGAACACAAGAATTAACGGCCAGTTAAATAAGGTGAGAGAGTGCGTGAAGGTTAGAAAATGAGAGCATGAAATATAGAAAGCAAGTACCCATAGTAGTCAGAAGTTCTGTCTACATTTTGCAGGGCACATAATATGATTGTTCTTCCCTTCCTCATTGAAGTGAGACCTAGCCACATGGCTTAATTTGGTCAGTGGAATATGAGAACGTGATTACATATGGTGTGTTTACTTCTAGAAAGAACCATTTAAGAAAGGAATTAGCAAACATTTTTCTGTGACGGGCCAGACTAACTATTTAAGGCTTTCTGAGCCACATATAGTCTCTGTCACAAAAATTCCATTCTGCCCTTCTAGTTAAAATACAGCCACAGACAAGACATAAGTGAATGAGTGTGGCTGTGTTTTAATAAAGCAGATGATGAACTTGATTTGGTCCACAGGCCATAGGTGCCAACACCTGCTTAAAGATATGAACAGATTGCCATGTTCCTTTCTTGCTGGCCAGAAGAAGAAGTGATGTTTCAAAGAAGGAAGAGCCCATCATCTAGGATTCCCAAGCGAGGATGATGGGAAGCTGAACACACAATAAAGATACCTGTGATACACAGACACCTTGACTTTATTGTATCACAGATATCCTTATTGTGTGTGTCACATACATCTTATTGTGTGTTCAGCTTCCCATCATCCTCACTCATTTACCACCTGTAACTCTCATTTATTCTACTTCAATTCTCATTTACCACCTGTAACTCTACTTCAACTCTACTTCAAGGATCTCTCACTGAGATCTTAAAGTTGTTTCTTACCACAGGACCTACCCCATCATGACCAATATAACATTCTTCTTCCTTGTTTAATTAACTGAATTATATTGTCTAAGTAATGAAGAGAATACAATAAAGAATTGGACATTTAAGAGTGTGAGAAATACAAAAGATTTTTAAGTTGCCAACATCCAACATTAAACTGTCAATCAAGTATTTAGGTATTTATTTTTAATGGACAAATAATAATTGTATATATTTTTGTGTACAATGTGATGTTCATATATATATATATATATATGTTTTACAAAAAAGAATTTTATTAATGAAAAGATTGATAACTACCTTTCCATGCTAGATTTACCAAAATAATAGTCTTCAGATGCTACTTGATAGCATCCATCTTTGGATAACTTCCAGTTTTTCTGATAATACATAAACAAACAAAAACCTTGCCCTGACTCCCATAAATCATGGTAGGGATATGTGTTTTTTACCAATCCTTGCCAGTGCTCTCCAGGCATTTTCATATTCAGACTATTAAGCATTTGAAGACAATTCAAGCATTTAAATGCATCAACAGACAAATAATTTTAACTTCATTTTAAATGTTCTAGCAAAGTGAGTATTCTGAATACGAATAGCTTGCTGATGCTGCAGCAGATTTATGTAGATGCAGAATGTCCTTGCCCTTCCTGATACATGTTTATAATCAGCATACACTGGGGAATAAGTTTATTTTTACCTAAGTAAATATGAACTTACAAAGATCAAAAAAGAAAGTGTTAGGATAACCATGATAAAAAAAAAAAGTATTCTATAGGCAATGGCATAAACCTTAACAGAAGCTAACATAAAAAGATGTGTGTCTAAAATTCTGAACAGTGAAGATCTTATCACCTCCACGTTCTCCATCCCTACTTTTTTCTCTCTCATATATCTACCATGGTGTGGCCTCAGATATGAGACTTTTCTAAATTTCAAAAGTGACAAAAGTTATTTATTTGCACTAAAGTTCTGCCCATGTAATAAACGACAAACTCCTTGGGTTGGAATTCAAAGCCATTAACAATCTGACCTCTTCCTACTTCCCTTCACCCATTTTATGTTTTAGTCAAAACAAACTACCCATTTTCTATGTACATGCCATGCCTCCTTTCCTGACTCCATTTCCTTTACTCAGTATACTTGTCCCCACCCCCAACCAGATTTCTCTCAATGGGAGTTACTGACCTAACATCCAAGGCTCAGGAACTATTAACCTTAAAGATGCGCTATTGGTCCTTGTTAATAATGACCTTAACAGGCTGACACATAGAAGACACTGAGTAACCGAATTTTTAAATAAATAGATAAATGAATAAAACAATAAAATGTTGAATAGAAGAAAACAGACACACAGAAAAATAGCGGTGCATCAGGAACAATAAAGTATTATGATGTAATCAATTCTGTGAAACTTAGTTCCATAAAAAAGATTCAAAGTATAAAGAAACAAGAAAAGAAAGACATTGTCCACATTTTTTTAAGTAACAGAAGATAGTGAAAACTATATCCAGAGAAGAACAGAACAAAAGCAATACTTTCGAGACAAAATTGTCTGCATAGAAAGGCAGTGGACTGGGAGCCACTGAACTACAAGGCATGGGATGAATTCGAGAGGCATCGAAAGAAAAACAGACATGAACAAATGTGGAACTTAACTGAAAAGAAATTATATGTGAGGTTGTTTTTGTGCTCTTAAATTTTTTATACATTTTAACGTCAACTTTTATTTTATATACAGAGGCTGTACGTGCAGATTCGTTAAATGGGTATATTACACCCAGGTTTTGATTTGCATTTCTCTAATGATTATTGATGTGAACCATTTTTTCATGTTTGTTGGACACTTGTGTGTCTTCTGTTGAGAAGTAATGTTCGTGTCTTTTGCCTATTTTTTAAATGGATTTTTAGTTTTTGCTTCTTAATTTAATTTTCTTATAGATTCTGGATATTAGCCCTTTGTCAGATACAGAGTTTACGAAAATTTTCTCCCATTCCTTAGGTTATTCCTTTACTCTGTTGATACATTATTTTGCTGTGCAGAACCTGTCTAGTTTAATTAGGTACCACTTGTCAACTTTAGTTTTGGTTACAATTGCTTTTAGGGACTCAGGCAAAAATTTTTTGCCAAGGCCAACAACTAGAAAGGTATTTCCTAGGCTTTTTTCTAGGATTGTTGTACTTTGAGGTCTTGTATTGAAACTTTTAATTCACTTCGAGTTCATTTTTGTATATGGCCAAAGGCAAGGGTCTAGTTTTATTTTTCTGAATATGGCTAGCCAGTTATCCCAGCACCATTTATTGAATATGGTATCATTTCCGCATTGCTGGGAAAATGATTTTGCTGGCCTTTTCAAATATCAGATGGTTATAGATGTGTGGGTTTATGTCTAAGCTATTTTGTTCCAGTGGTGTACGTGTCTGTCTCTGCACACAGTCCCATGCTATTTTGGTAACTATAATCTTATGGTATAGTTTGAAATCGAGTAGTGTGATGCCTCCAGCTTTTTTTCTTTTTGCTTAGGGTTGCTTTGGCTATTTGGGCTCTTTTTTGATTCCACATACAATTTTAAATAGTTTTCTTTTTCCTAATTTTGTAAAAATAGATGCTCATAGTTTGACAGGAATAGATTTGAATCCATAGATTGCTTTGGGCAGTATGGCCATTTTAATGATATTTATTCTTATATACTTATTCCACGAGCAAGGAATGTTTTACATTTGTTTATGCAATCTCTGATTTCTTTTAGCAGTGTTTTGTAGTTCTCCTTGTAGAGATCTTTCACCTCCTTGGTGAAATATAATTCCAGAATTTCATTTGCTTTGTCACTGTTGTAAATGGGATTATGTTCTTGATTTGACTATCAGCCTGGATATTACTGGTGTATAAAAATGCTAATGACTTTTGTACATTGATTTTTGTATCCTGAAACCTTACTAAAATAGTTTATCAGCTCTAGGAGCCCTTTGGCAGAGTCTGGCATTTTCTAGGTAAGAATTGTATAATCAGTGAAGAGAGATATTTTGGCTTCTTCATTTCCTATTTGGATGCCTTTTCTTTCTTTCTCTCGCCTGATTTTGTTCCTGCTAGGTCTTTCAGTACTATGTTGAATAGGAGCAGTAGGAGATGGCATCCTAGCCTTGTTCTACTTTGCAATGAAAAAGGTTCCAGCTTTTTGCCATTCAGTATCATGTTGGCTGTGGATTTTTTCATAGATGGCTCTTATAATTTTGAGATATGTTCTTTTGATGCCTAGTCTATTGAGGGTTATTATCATGAAAGATTGTTGGATTTTATCAAAAGCTTTTGCTACATCTATTGAGATGACCATATGGTTTTTGCTTTGAATTCTGTTTATGTGATGAGCTCAATTTACTAATTTACGTACTTTGAACCAACCTTGAATTCCAGGAATATAGTCTACTTGATTGTGCTGTATTAATTTTTCATGCAGTACAGCATTTGGTTTGCTAGGACTTTGTTGAGGATTTTTATGTCTATATTCATCAGCAATATTGGCCTAAAGTTTTCTTTTTTCCTTGTGTCTGTGCCAGATTTTGATATTAGGGTGATGCTGGATTCATAGTGTAAATTAGGGAGGAGCCCCTCCTATTCAAGTTTTTGGAATCATTTTCATAGGACTGCTACCAGATCTTATTTGTATGTTGGATAGAATTTAGCTGTGAATCCAAGTGGTCTATGCTTTTTTTCCTCTGGTTGGTAGGATTTTTATTACTGATTCAATTTCAGAGCTCAATATTAATCTACTCAGGATTTCAATCTCTTCATAATTCAACCCTGGGAGATTGTATCTTTCCAGGAATTTATCCAGTGCCTCTAGAATTTCTAATTCATATGCATAAAGTTCTTCTTAGTATTCTCTGAGGATCATTTGTAATTCTGAGAGATCAACTGTAATGTCATCCTTGTCATTTTTGATTATACTTATTTATATCTTGACAATGTTTACTTTGTGAATCTAGCTACTGGTCTATCAATCTTGTTTATTTTTCAAAGAACCAACATTTGGTTTCATTTATCTTTTGTATGGATTTTTCCATCTCACTTTCATTCAGTTATTCTCTAACTTAATTATTTATTTTCCTCTGCTAGCTTTGGAATTGGTTTGTAATTTATTTTCTAGTTCCTGTAGGTTCAAAGCTAGATTGTTAATTTGAGGTTTTTCTACATTCTTTATGAAGGTATTTAGGACTATAAAGTTTCCTGTTAACATTACTTTAGCTGCCTCCCAGAGATTTTGGTAAGGTGTATTCCTATTGTCATTAATTTAAAAGACGTTTTAAAAAATTTCTGCCTTAATTTTGATGTTCCTCCAGGATTTATTTAGGAGCAAGTTGTTTAATGTCCATGTATTTGTACAGTTTTAAGCAGTTGTGTTTATGTTAATTCCTATTCTGATTATACTGTTGTCCAAGAGTATGCTTGGTATAGTGTCAGGTTTTTAAAAATTTATCGAGACTTGTTTTGACTGAGAATGGGGTAGATCTTAGACTATGTTCCATGTGCACATGAAAAGACTGTATTTCTGTGGTTGTTAAATGCTTTGTAGAGCATTAGGTCAAATTGGTCAAGCGTCAAGTTTAAGACCAGAGTTTCCTTGTTAGTGTTCTTCCCTGATGATCTAATACTGTCAGTGGGGTGTTGAAGTCTCTTACTCACTATTATTCTGTGGTTGTCTACGTCTTTTCATTGGCCAAGAAGAACTTGTTTGATGAATCTGGGTGCTCTAATGTTGTGTGCAAATATATTTAGGATAATTACATCTTCCTTTTCTATTGTACCCTGTATCATTATGTAATGCCCTTCTTTTTCCTTCTCAATTACTATTGGTTTAAAATCCATTTTATCTGATAAAAGAATAGCAACTCCTGTTCATTTGTGTTTTCCATTTGCATTGTAGATCTTACCCTTTCTCTTTACTTTGAGTTTGTGTGTGCCATTGCATGTGAGATGGATCACTTGAAGACAGATGATTGAGTCCTGGCTTTTTATCCAGCTTGCCACTCTATGCCTTTTAAGTGGAGGTTTAGCTAATTTACATTCAGGATTAGTGTTAATATGTGAGATTTTGATGCTGTTATCATGTTGCTAGCTGGCTGTTATGCAGACTTGATTGTTTGATTTTCTTTATTGTACCTGTGGGCAACATGCTTAAGTGTGTTTTTTCTGGTAGCAGTGTCATTCTTCTCATTCTATGTCTAGCACTCCATTGAGGACCTCTTGGAAGGTTGTTCTGGTTGAAATAAATTCCCTCAGCACTTGCTTTTTTGAGAAAGATTTTTATTTCTCTTTCACTTATGAAGTTTAGTTTGGCAGTATATAAAATCCTAAAAATATGAAAAACATATTAAGTGTTTTTTCTTTAAAAATACTGAAAATAGGCCTTCAATCTCTTCTGGCCTGTAAGGTTTCTGTAGGAAGTTCTGCTGCTAGCCTGATCAGGATCCTTCTGTATGTGACCTGTCACTTCTCCCTAGCTGCCATTAATTTTTTTTTTTTTTTGCATTGACCTGGGTGAATCTAATGACTGTGTGCATTGGTGATAGTTGTCTTGTATAGTATATAGTCAGTGTCTCTGTATCTCTTGGTTCTGCATGTCAATCTCTATAGCAAGTTTATGAAAATTTTCATGTACTGTGTACTCAAATACATTTGCCATGTTGTTTATTCTCCCTTTTTCTCTAAGAATGCCACTGGGTCACAGATTAGGTCTCTTTAAATAATTCCGTATTTCTCAGAGGTTTTGTTCGTTTCTAAAAAATCTTTTATCTTTATTTTTAATCTGATGTAATTGATTCAAATAACACATTTTCGAGGTCAGAGTTTCTTTCCTCAGCTTGGTCTATTCTGCTGTTAATACTTCTATTTTTATTATGAAATTATTGTTGTTAATTTTTTAGCTCTAGAAGTTCATTTTGGTTCTTAATTAAAATGGCCATTTTGCCTTTCAGCTCTTGAATTATTTTACTGGATTTCTTTGACTAAGATTCACCTTTCTCCTAAATTTCAGTGAGCTTCCTTGCCATCCAGAATCTGAATTCTGCCTGTCATTTCAGTCATTTCTGATTGGGTAAGAACCATTTTTGGTGAGCTAATGGACTCCTTTGGAGGTATGGGAACACTCTGGGTTTTTTAATTGCCAGAGTTCTTGTGTTGATTCTTTCTTATCTGGGAACGTTGGTGTTCCTATAATTATGATGTAAGTTCATTATAGTCAGTTGGCTTCATTTGCGAATGTTTTCAGAGGGCCAAATCGCTGTGCAGGGTCTTTATTTCTGGCTGAATTATTGCCCTTGCTCTCAGAGGGATATAAACTTTCAAACATTTTTGGTATTGTAGTTTGGGCTGCGATACAGTAGACTGTGCTTAAGAGTAATGACCAGCAAACTGACACAAGAAGAGAAAATGAAATACCACATATTCTCACTCATAGGCGGGTGATGAAAAATGAGAACACATGGACACAGGGAAGGGAGTACTAAACACTGGGGTCTATTGGGGGGAATAGGAGAGGGACAGTGCGGGGGGGGAGCTGGGGAGGGATAGCCTGGGGAGAAATGCCAAATGTGGGTGAAGGGGAGGAAGGCACCAAAACACACTGCCATGTGTGTACCTATGCAACTGTCTTGCATGTTCTGCACATGTACCTCAAAACCTAAAATGCAATAAAAAATAAAAAATAAAAAAGAGTAATGACCAGTAAGTAGGCTTTCACTCAGCTTTGTGGCTCCTTTGTATTTCCTCGCATTTGCAGCCATGCTCTGTGGCGTGGTGGGGAGAGAGGTGACTCCCTCATCAGGTCCACTCCTGGGCTTTGGGTAAGCACCCTCTGATCGCTGGCACTATGCCTGCATTTCTTTTGTTAGATGTTCCAACAGAAACACAGAACCACTGATAATTAGAATGATCAGACAGGGGTGGGGTGGCTGTGCTACAGGCCCAAGCCAGAGGACCCTGGTTGTAGGAAGAGCAGGGCTGGGGATCAAACAGAGAAAACAGTCTGGCCTCCTCTCCATAGGGCAGCTGTGAGGTGTGAGCAAAGAAATGAGCCTATTTGCTTCCTCCTTAGCCCCAGGGCAGCAAGGACAGGTATCTGCTAAGACCTGTCAGTTGTCTTTGGGAGCGCTACCAAAGAGAAAGCAGGGACACTAACTAAAGTGATTAGGTGGGGGTAG
This sequence comes from Callithrix jacchus, assembly GCF_049354715.1. Classification (NCBI taxonomy): domain Eukaryota; kingdom Metazoa; phylum Chordata; class Mammalia; order Primates; family Cebidae; genus Callithrix; species Callithrix jacchus. The sequence continues at coordinate 143,939,113 of NC_133524.1, forward strand.
GGTATCTGTGCTGGGGTCCCAGACTGGAAGGCCCTGTACAGTGAGGAACAGCAGGGGCAAGGACCCACATGGAAAATAGTCTGGCTTCCTTTCAATATAGCAGCTGCAGCATGCTAGAGGCCTTGTGACAGTTTTCAGGCTGTTTGCTCCCTCCCCAGCCCGAGATAAGCAGAGGCAAGGACCTTGACAGTGGCAATCACAGTGGGAGTTCTGGCTCAGAGAAATGGAGAGTTGTGACCAGCTGGAGGCCTCAGCTGTGGTAGGGTGGCTATGCTGGGGTCCCAGGCCAGTGACCCTTGCCTGGCAATGTGCAGCAGATGTGGGGCCTAAAGTCTGTCCACTCCTTAGCATTGTGGATGCAGCCCCTATCTTAGGGGCATGTGAAAGAGTCAGGCTTCCCTTTTTAGCAGGGCTACAGAAGCTGATGCCAAGGTGCTCAGGGATCCAAGGCCCAGAGGGCTCAATGTGGACTCAGTGCTGGTCCATAGGTCCATAGTAGAAGTGAAGTCCCCAGGGACTGTCACTCACTCACCATTTTATAGGGATAGGAGGCCTCTCCTGGCTCCATGGCAATCCTGGGTGGGTGCCTTACTCTTCCCTACTCTCTATGGGTTGTCACTGATTCCGTAATGAATCCCAGTGTGGTCTCTTGAACAATCCACTTTAAGAGCTAGTGTATATTCACCAGTCTGTCTCCTCTGTGAGAGTGGTGCACACTGCTTCTAGTCAGTCATCTTGAACCTGTCTCATATGTGAGTTTCTAAAAATTAAATATTTCATTAAATATCAAGTTCTTTTTCGGCAAAAAGACACTAAAATCATTAGTAAGAATTTTTTTAAGAATTTCTTTCCTGAACATAAAATTTTCCTTCATGTTCCTAAAGCTAGGAAACAACAGAATATTTGATTCAAATATATATTATTAAAGACAAAAATCAAGACATTATAATATAAAAACAAATTTAAAATAGAAAACAAAAACAAAATGAACCAATTCGTTAGTGTGATACTATGCATTTGATGACAAATAGTGATCATTAAAAATCTCATTAATATGAATGCTGTCTTGGCATCTATCTTACTGACTTGTCCCTAGCTTGTCACCCTTGACCTACATATTTTAAGACAGTCCTCTCAGTTCCTGCTTTTGTGTTCTAGGTAGACAAGGCTCCATACACTGAAGTGCCTGACCATTTTATTTCTGCTTGTACGCCTGCTGAAATTGACAATGTAAGCCCAAATTCCCATGCTCAGTCCCTTGCTCCTTTCAAATTAACCAATACAACGTGTCACAAAAGATCTACAGAGATAAGGACCCAGACATCAAAAAAGGCGTGGGCCCACAGGTCCCTCCCTCTCGCTCTTACTTTCTACGTGCTGGCTGAGTACATGTCCTAAATGTCCCATACTCATTCCCACTGGCCCTGCAAGGCATGCTGCCCTCTTCTCTTTGGAGTTTGTGAGTGATCAACTAATTCCTTTTGCCTTTCTGGTATGAGTTTCCCTTACTGTGTTGTATCTGACTACACCAAACTTAACAAATACTTTATTTAACAAATTGAGGGCCGGGCACGGTGGCTCAAGCCTGTAATCCCAGCACTTTGGGAGGCCGAGGCGGGTGGATCATGAGGTCAAGAGATCGAGACCATCCTGGTGAAACCCCGTCTCTACTAAAAATACAAAAAATTGGTGAAACCCCGTCTCTACTAAAAATACAAAAAATTAGCTGAGCATGTTGGCGTATGCCTGTAATCCCAGCTACTCAGGAGGCTGAGGCAGGAGAATTGCCTGAACCTAGGAGGAGGAGGTTGCGGTGAGCCAAGATTGTGCCATTGCACTCCAGCCTGGGTAACGAGCGAAACTCCGTCTCAAAGAAAAAAAAACAACAACAAATTGAAACAATATTATCAATGTTTTGTAGAAACATAAAAAGGTCCTTTTAGCACTGTAGTTGTATTAGTCAATAACTAAAAATGCAAATAAAGTGAATTTCAGCAATTTAGTGTGTCTCCATGTTAATGGAAGAGGCCTAAAATCAACCCAAGAAAACATCTGAAGTTGGTATTTTCCATGTCACTCTTCGTAGTGATTCAGTGTATTCCAAGCAATTTTCTTAACTGAAAGTTTTAAGATGATCTTAAGTTGACAGTCAACAATAAAAGGCATAAACATTTTTGAAAAATTTTTTTTAGTTCTTGTTTATTTCATTTTTATATCACTGTCTCCTGCTGTGTGGAAAAATTGCTTCAGTTCATATACTGAAACCTCAGCCTTTTATTTGAATAATAGACTTTAACTTTGTTATTGATTTTAAAGTGGGAATGTTGCCTACTTTACCAGTAGGGCATGTACTGAAATAATGCCTACATTATCAAAACAAGTAAATACAAGTTTTTAAAATGTTATTAGTCATCCACATACGTCTCTACCTCATCCAATGTCTAACACTTTAGAGAAAAAGTAACATTTACCTTGCTGATTACTTCCCAGATATTATCACTCAACTTTTACTGTCACATGATCATTTGTAGAAAGGATAGGTTTTCAAATAGATGAAAATATTCTAATATTTGCACTCATTGTGTGAGCATGCATTTTGCATTATAAAGGTATTTGTATGTAGTTAACTCTCAAAGTTCTATAACTTATTTGAAAACTATATGAACTTTTTCCTTCTGTTTTCTATATGAAAGGTCTAGTTGTAAAACTTCTGTGACGTACACTTGATTGAACATGCCCCCCCTCAACAAAATCAGTTTAAATATAAATGCAGCTCAAATTTTTTACACGATTTGAAAGATTCACTAGTCTGAAAACGCAAAAAAGTAACAGCGGTTATTAAAGCTTTGTATTAAAGAAGCACCATAAGATTAGATTATTTCAAAATTACAAAGAGTTTCCTCTCTGTAATATCTGAGCAAAATCTAAATTGGGGAAAATGTCATGTCAATGACAAGTTTAAATGGTTAACTTTACCCATGGAATAAAGTAGTGTTGCCTATATAAAGGATCACTCAAAATAGGATTTAAGAAAGATAAACAGTGGATACTGAATGGATAATTTTAATCATTCACACACACATTGAAAACTATATAGAGTTAGAAAAGATAGAGGAGCAGTTAACAAATATTTCAACCTTTCTATTTCAACTTTATATTTCAATATGTATAACTAATATTTCAACCTTTACTATTATAAAGCCTAAGTGAAGAGTGGCCTTTTCTTGAACTGACACTGTTTATGGAGAAAATAAAAGGGAATTATCTACTGCAAAGTCACAGAAAAGGATTTATTTTTTAAATGCTATCTAGATTATTACAGAGAAAACTGATTTCAAAATGCTGACAGAAAATGACTGAAAAATTGTGTACAAATAATTTTCAATATGTAGTAAATGTCGTTTTGAGAGTCTTAATTCCTACTCTCTACTGTCCATTATAGTCACTTGAAATATAATATCTAAGATCTTGTTTACCCATTTGCAATACAAAACTATTTCCACATTTCCAGGATGAGGTAAGAGTGTAATCTGGATAATTCAACCCATTAATTTTGTGTGTATACGTGTCTGAATGGGGTAGATATTTATAATATTGATAATTCTAATGATTATATGAATAATTATAGATCTAATTATCTAATAGTTACCAAGTACCAGAATTAGGCAAGGCTCTACAGATCGTTAAGTCCACTTTCATTCAAACTTCAAAAAGTGGTAGAAAATAGAATGTCATCTAATATTTAATAATGACAAAAGTAGAACAATTTTATCGAAGGTCCCTTCTGTGCCCCTTGAGTTCTCTGCAAGTCCTTTATTTTAATTGAAAACAAAGTTATTAAACTAAACAAAACAAATTCCTGAACCATTCTTTCCCACTTAAAAAATCTAGCAATCTGTGTGGATGCCACCTGCAGTTCTTTGAACTATGGTTATTGCAGCTTTAAGAGAGAGCACCAAATTCAAGCCAGCATTCCATAAGTGCCAGGCCACACGCACCATCAGCTGCACTGGGTACTGACCTATCACCCTTCATGTAGAAAAAGCAGCCCAACAAAAGTAACATTTTCATATACACACACAAATACTGATGCGTACATCTGTACCACACTCCCTCACCTCCCCAACACACACATACATAGAAGCATCAAATTTGTTCATATTTCAAAAAGTGGTTTTCAAAGATTCCCATCTATATGCCCTTTATTTGGCTTCTTCATCCTTCACTCATATATTGAGTACCTACTATGTTTCAGCAATGGTAAAAGATATGGTTCTTAAATGCACAGATCTTACTGTATTTATGGGAGGTGTCCCATTAGAACAGCCCCGTAACCTGTTCTGAATAGGTAAGACTAGGTATCCCACACCACCACAAAATACCCACAATCCTCCAGTTGATATGAGTCGGAAAGAACATATGTTTCTCTGACTCAAAGGGAGGTAAGTGGCCAAGTAACAAAGTTACTCTCTGACAAGTCTCCCAGTGTCTCTTCTGTGAGGCACTGGAAAGGGCATCAAATGAAGGCGGCAGCTTAAAGTATCTGAACCAGGGGTAGGGAGCATTTTGGCAATAAATATGATGATGAAGAAGCACAGAAAATGAGTCTACAGAAAGAATCAAGAGAATGAAAAAAAAGGAATAAATAAAAGACTCCAAAACCCCACCCAGATATATCGGGGGAAAATTCTTTCAAAACTTTTACTTAATATGTGCTAGATGAGTTTATTTTTCTTGAAACCAAAAAATATAACTAAAGCAAAGGAAATAAAAGAAATATGTTAGCCCTCTTGAGTTGTTGAATTATGGGTGATTTTTATCTTCTTCAATATAATTTCTACATTTTCCAAATTTTATGCAATGATCCTGTAAGGCTCCTAAATTAGATAAGTGTTTATTCATTCATTCAATAAATGTTCATTGGACTCCTACTATGTGGCAAGCACTGTCCTAGCCTTGAAATATATAGCTGTGAAAAAGTGGATAAGGTCCCTGCTCTCCTACAAATCATGTTAGAGTTCATGATTTACCACATTATTTTATTTCTGCTTTCCAGAGAAAGCAAATGACTTCAAATGATTTCTTTGGTTTGGCAAGCTTGTAAGAGGTTTATGTATGTGCATGAACCTTAACATTGAGTTATTAGTAAAAATAATAAATGAAACCAAAATTTATACCAAAATGTTATAAAATCTTTTTAAAACAAAATGATTGAAAGAAAATAAATAAGTACATACATAAAAATAAAACTATAATATTTATTTGTAGAAGCACTATTCAAGTTCATTCAAATTATATTATAGCCTTGGTTAAGTTGAACTTTAAAAAATATATATATATATGAACTTTAAGTTGAACTTCTATTGATTTAAATTATGGTTTGCATTGTGATGGAAAGAATGAAGTATATATTAAACTATATTAACAGATAAATATTCTGGGGATTCTTAAATATTAAGTAGACAGTCTGATCCTTGCCTATAGCCCATCCAAGAGTTTGTAATATTGTTTTACATCAACCAGATAGGCAACATTTTTTAAAGGCAGCTGTAGCTGTGTCAAATACACTGCAGATAGTTCTAACTCTTTGAAAAGTATAGACAAGAACAGAACAAAGACAGCTTGTGAAGATCTAAAGGTTTATCTTAGGAAAGTTATCAGTCTTGGAAAGCTGCTTTGCTGTAATAACCTATTTTCAAGGACAAAGAGTTTATACAAAAAAATACAATTTGCTGAGTAATATTGTGAAGAATGTGAAATGTAATTATAGTTTTATCAGCAAGGCAAGTTAGTTTTCAAATAATTTTTGAAAGTAACAACAGGATTTTACTTGGCTTTTTGATTCACAGTGCTCTCCAATACAAGCTGTTAACCTGCAATTGTCTATGAGTATATGCATATCTAAAGAAAAATACTGCAAAAGAATTATTGAAAACGAAATACTCCCATGCATAATGTGTAGCAATTTATCTTGAAATTGACCAAGAAAAAGAGTTAAAGATTTTATGTGAAGTTTTAATATGTAACTCACACCTCCCTTTGCTCTGTAATTACAGAGAAAGGGCAAATCTGATGAATTTCAGTTTTATTTGTACTTGAACATAAATGCATCTTTTCATTGATGAAGAGGAATATAAGAATATATGTACCACTGAATCCTCATTCAATGTAAATTTGTTTCCAATTTTACACTGGGGCTTTTAGCTTGACGAAAAAAACCCCTCCCTACCAATAACGTTTACCTAGTAGATCGGGTCTGTTAAGAGAGAGCTGGTAATGAGCGGATAGAAAAAAGAAAAGAGTCATTTGATGAACATTTAGTGTATCTCAGGTACTTTATGGTACAGCTTACATCTACTTTCCGATTAGATCCTCTTAACAATTCCATTAGGCAGGTATTATTGCTATTCATGCTTTTCAGATGAGTAGGCCGTAATACAGAGGTAACTTGCCCAGGAATACAGGGCTGTTAATTGAAAGGGCTAGGACTTGAATCCAGGACAGTCAAAATCTGAGCCCATTCTCTAAACTACTATGCCAGGTTGATTAATTGAAAAAATGGGGAATATCCAAATTTCTTCAATATCTATTTGTTAACTACTATTACATACCAGGCACTGGACTGAGTGTTACAGAAACTGATAGTATTTGTTCTGTGCCCTCGAGGAGTCCAAGATCCTATGCAAAAGACTAATATATTAACTAATGACTATAAAGTGAGCTAACCATAACAGGAACAGGGTATGTACTGTGGAAAAAAATAACATGAAAACAACTAACTGTGCTTGGTGGCTGGAGAAAGACCTCACATAGGAGAGTGACATTTGAACACTGACTTGAAGAAAGAACGTTTGTCCAACAACTAGAGGATAACAGAATACTGAAGGAATGGTGGTAGGGTGGGTACACTTTAGGCAGAGCATACACCAAATGTAAAAGTATTTCTTTTGTTCAAGGAATCTAAAACAATTCAGTGAGATTTAATCACCAAAAGCCTAATATTTGAAGGTAAGCCTAAAAATTTGGGAAAGGTATACAATGCAATGAACATTTCTTGAAATAGGGAAACTGTGCTGTCTGTAACTTGAGTAGAAAGTCAGTCATGATTTTTCTCCTGCTTCAAAACTGAGTATTAAGGCTCCATTTGCTTTGTGAACTCCCTGTGTTTTCTTTGGGGAAGGAGAAGTGAAAGAAATTAGAGCAAAATGTGAGAATCACCATTATCACGTTTATCGCATTCTAGAGATCATCCTCTAAGGTTTTCAAAATAATACGCCTTCAAAGATATGTGTCCTGTCATCAAGCAGGGAAAGACCCTCTCCAAGGTGAGGCTGTGATTGATCACACTGCCAACTCCAAGGTGACACCTCAGCATTTACTACTTACATGAACAGAGAATCAGTAGCAGCCTGCACTGCATAGGAGAGAGCACTTAGAGATAAGGAAAAGCTCTATGGCAGTTGAAGTAAGTTGCTATTTTGCAGGCTGAAAGAATGCTTGTTATATTTATAGTTTATATAATAATCCATCCACTCAGGATAGCAAGGTAAAGTCTTGGAATCGTTAGCTCCAAACTCTTTAGAATTTTTTTTTTCTATTTAGGATTAAAACACAAAATACAAGTCTGTATTTTACACATTTAGACACAAAATACACATGCATGCTCACAGGTGTGAGTGGGCATGCACACACTTGTTCTTCGGAAAAGAAGGGCACACTGAAACTGACCCCAACATTTCTAGTTTATTTTCTCCTCTAAAGAAAAATGAAAAGATTGCCACATGCATAAGAGATCTTGAATCGAACTTTGCATACTTCTCTTTCAGCCTAGTGAAGGAGTTGCCATAATTATATAATGGGGAAAATGTTTACATCTGCTCTCACATAGTTAAGCATGGTCAACTAGAATTTTTCCTTGGAGAAAATGAACTCAGGTGTGTCTACAGGACTACCAGTTGAGGGGTAGTGGTTTCTATTTATTTTTATTTGTTATTTACATTGGCCTAGAAAGACTCATATGTGTGTATTTTCATGGGTGTGGATTTACCCTCACCTGTTTACAAACAAACTTTTTGTCTTTACATGACCAGGATGTTAACCAGAGTAAATAGAACAAGCTCAACAGATCCTAAAGAAAAGATAGTATCTGGCTTAAAAAAATATAGAAGCTAATAACTGTATTTGTAAAGACCATTTTAAATTCTGGCAATTCCATCATCAAATGATTAGAAAAAAGTGATTCAGTACTTTTAACAGGTGAGTGCCTTACTAGGCCTTCAAGGCCCCCTAATCTTTTTTTTTCTATTGTGATGACATAATGCAGCACAGTTTGATTGGTATATTGGTCCATCCCTAGAGTAGTCAATATAGTTTGGCTGTTGTAATAAACAATTCTGAAATAAGAGCAACTTCATAAAGTACTACGGTATGCTTCATGCCCTCAATAAAGAATCGGGACTTTTTCTACTGAATGACTCAAGTGTCCATTAAGTCCTAAAATAAATCCACTTTATCAAATGGTTTCTAAATAGAAAAACGTGTAAAAAATCACGAGACGTTTTCAGTGCTGGGCCTGAAGTTTAGGTCCATCACTTGACTCCACAATTCATTTTCCACTATTCAACTAAATGCTTCCCACTGATTGTGGGCATGATGGGAAATATAGTCTAGCTGTGGGCCCATAAGGAAAACGAAACAGCGTTTGATAAATACATATTATTTTCCCTTACTAATCTAGCAGCTGCTTTGCTTTGGGGGTAGATTATCAGACACTAAAATAAAATGTTTACTGAACTCTTCTGGGTATTCTAACAACATATAATTTACTCTTTTATTATAGAAACATGCCAACATTTAATAGTCTCAAAGAATTAGGTATAAAAGTGCCTATTTCTATTCTTGCCAGCATCATATATCATTGCTTTGTCACAAAAGTAATACATTCACTTAATAATAGAAAAGTTAAGCACTACCACGGAATAAAAATGGTGAGATGTAGCCACCCTAATTTTAACTAGTTTATACTTTCAAGTGATAAATTTCATTGTTGCAACAGCTTTATTAAGGTATAATTGGTATAAAAAATTCCACATATTTAATGTACAACATTTGATGAGTTTGAACAAATGTGTACATCTACGAGATCATCACCACAATCCAAGTAATAGACACATCTGTCACCTCCAAATCTCCTTGTGTCCCTTTTGTCTCTCTGTGGTAATAACACTTAATATGAAGTCTACTCTATTCACGAGTTTTCAAGTGCACAACACAGTACTAAGAATAGGTGCTAAATTGCGCATCCCTAGTTACTATTTATCTTGTATAACCAAGTTTTTCTACTGAATGCAGTCTTTATTGACTGCATGAAGCATACCATGTAGTTTTGTATGACCAAACTTTTGTGTCGACTGAACAACTTGCCATTTTCTGCTCTCCCCAGCACTTGTTAACTACCATTCTATTCTCTGCTTCTATGAGTTTGACTATTATATGTATACCTCATATATTTAAGTAGAATCACTTATATATTCTTCTGTGCCTGACTTGTTTCACTTAGCATAATATCCTCCAGGTTCGTCTATGTTGTCACAAATGGCAGGAGTTTCTTCTCTTTCAAGTCTGAATAATATTCCATCATATGTAAATATCACATTTTCTTTATGAATTCATCTGTCCATAGACATATGGGTGGTTTCTACCTCTTGGCTACGGTGAATTATGCTGCAATGAATATGATAGCACAGTTAGCAATTTCAATTCTTTTGGGTTTCTATCAAGAGATGGCTTTGCTGGATCAGATGGTAGTCGTACGTTTAACTTTGAGGAACTTTTATACTGTTTTCCACAGCAGGTGCAATCATTTACCTTTTTATCAATAATGTACAAGGGTTCCAATTAATCTCCATCATCTCAAACACCTGCTTTTTATTGTCTTTTTGACAACAGACATCTGAATAGATGTGAAGTGAAATCACATTGTGTTTTTCATTTGCATTTCCATGATTAGTGCTAATTAACATCTTTTCATACAATTGTTAATTTATATGTCTTCTTTGGATAAATATCTATGTAAACTCTTTGAAAAAATTTTAATCAGATTATTTGGGTCTTTAAATATTGAGTTGTAGGAATTCCTTATGTATTTTGGACATTAACTCCTTATCAGATACATGGTCTGCAAATATTTTATCGCATTCTGTAGATTGCCTTTGCACTCTGTTGATTGTTTCCTTTGCTGCACATAAGCTTATTATTTGATGGAGCCCCACTTGTCTAATTTTGCTTTTATTGCTTGTGCTTTTGGTGTCATATCTAAGAAATCATTGCCAAGCTCAATACCAATAGGCTTTTATGTTTTCTCTTAAAAATTTGACAGTTTCCGGTCTTATATGTACATTTTTAATGCATTTTGACTTGTTTTGTGTATGGTGTAAAGGTCCGATTTCATTCTTTTGTATACGGATATTCAGTTTTTACCAGCACCATTGTTGAAGAGATTGTCCTTCCCCCATGTATTATTTGCATCTTTGTCAAAAATAATTTGACGTATGTATGTAGGTTTACTTCTGCACTCTCTATTTTGTTCCACTGGTCATTATTATTGTTTGTATACCAATATTGTACACTGTGTTAATTACTGTAGTTGTGTGATAGATTTTTACATTGGAAAGTGTGATGCTTCTCGCTTTGTTCTTCTTTCTCAAGATTTCTTTGGCTATTTGGGGTCTTTCATTGCTCCATATGAATTTTAGGATAGTTTTCTTTTTTTTATTTCTGTACAAAATCCCATTAAAATTTTGATAGGGATTGTCTTGACTCTGTAGATGGTTTAGATAGTATAGACATATTAACAATATTAATTTTTCCCTTTAGAAATTGACAATGCCATGCTGTATGTAAATTTGCACTTGGCTGTTAGATAATCTGGTAGAATGAAGCATTTAGGATAAACAAGCCAGAAGTTATAGGAACCAAATGAAAAAAAATCAACACTGGTTTTACTGAAATTGTACTAAGTTTTTGGTTTTGCCAAAACCACACAGAGCAGCATGTTTTTTAAGTCATACACAGATTGCATGCAGAATTTGATAACTGTAGAACCTCTTCCCCAAAATGCATACACACACACACACACACACACACACACACACAAAGAAAATAATTTTAAGAGATTAGCATACAATCATACTCTGATTCCATGGGGGACTGGTTCATATATACCAAAATCTGTGGATGCTCTAGTCCCTGATATAAAATGGCAGAGTATTTACATAAAACCTATGCATATTCTCTTGTATACTTTAAATCATTTCTACATTACTTACAATGCTTAATACAATGTAAATATTATATTGTTGTTATACTATATTTGTATTTGTATTATTTTGCATTGTTATATTTTTTTAAAGAATATTTTCTATCTGCAGTTGGTTGAATCAGCAGAAGTGGAATCAATAGATCCTGAAGGCCAACTATACCTTCGATTAAAAACTACTGCTTTAGACCATATACCAAAGCACTTCATAGAACAGACATTTTCTATGATTAATGAAGGTTTATGTTAAGGGGCTTACCTTCATGGGACATTGTCTTACATCAATCACTTACTTTATATAGACAACATGAGAAAAATGACATTACCAACAATTATAAAATGTCTAGGTTCTGACAGGCTTTAAAGAATATCTAGATACTACATGCTGAACCACAGGTCAGGAAACTCTTTACATAGAGGGCTCAACAGTATACATTTTAGTCTTTGCTGCTACTACTTACCATTGTAGCATGAAAGTAGCCATAAATAATACCTAAACAAATGAGCATGGTTGCATTCTAATATAATTTTATTTACAAAAGCAAGTGGTCAGTCCATGGATCATAATTTACTGATCCTAAGTCTTGGGCATCACCCTTGAGTGCCCTGCAAAATTTTTACCAAGTGGTCAATAAAATATAAGTTTAAATATCTCAAAGATGAAGAGCTCATTTTCCCTGAAGCAAGACTATTTACATTAGGACAACACTGATATGACCTACAAAAGCAAATTTGACACAGAGAAACTAAAACCTTCCATAACAAGTAACGTTTGTAAAATCTGTGACTTTTTAAAAAATCAAAACCTATAATTAAATATAAATTTAATTTATAAAGATGAGTACTTTGACTTCTCTCAGGATGACCAAATAGGAACAGCTCCAGAGCGCACTTCTCTGAGAGAATGATGCAAAAAGCGAGTGATCTCTGCATTTCCAACGTAGGTATCAGGTTAATCTCAATGGGACTGGCTGGACAGTGGGTATAGCCCAAGGAGGGCAAACTGAGGCAGAGTGGGGTGCTGCCTCACCCGGGAAGTGCAACAGGCTGAAGGGCCCTCCCTCCTACCCAACGGAGGCCATTGGGAATTTTCCGGCCACTCCGGAACTTGGGTTCGGATGCTGTGCTTCTCCCCTGGGCTTTGTAGCCCACAGACCAGGAGATCCCTGCCTGCCAACAGGTGCCACAGGTTTCCAGGGCAAATCTGGGCTGCTGATTCAGCTGGCACCCCAAGTTCCCAGAACAAATCTAAGCAGCCATTTTGACTGGCACCAAGAGAGCCTGCAAGACAGAGTTGCCCATACCCCTGAGAGAAAGGGGGCTGAAGGTGGGGAGCCAGGAGATCTGGCTCTGTGAGTCCCACCCCCATGGAGACCAGCAAACTGGATCCCACTAGTGTGGGATTTTTGCAGCCAGCACAGCAGTTTGAGCTGACCCTGGATAGTCAAGCTCCATGAGGGGAGGGACGTCCACCATTACCAAGGCAGCTCTAACTTTACCTATGTAAATAAATGTACAAAGAAGTTTACACAGTATCTTGGGGGCACCCATCGCAGCTCAGCTGCACCTCTGCAGGCAGACTGTGACTAGACTCCCTCCTTGCTGGGCAGAGCATCTCTGAAAAAAGGCAGAAGCACATCAAGGACTTATAAATAAAGCTACACCTTCCCAGAACAGAGCACTTGGGAAAAGGAGTGGTTGTGAGTTCCACTGCAGCAGATTTAAACGTCCCTGCACAGCAGCTCTGAAGGGAGGAACAGAGCTCCAAGCATGGCACTTGAGCTCTAACAAGGGACAGACTGCCTCCTCAGTGGCTCCCTGACCCCCGTATATCCAAAGAGGCACCTCATACAGGAGCGCTCTGGCTGACATCTGGTGGGTACCCTTCCAGAACAAAGCTACCAGAGGAAGGAACAGGAAGCAATCCTTGCTGTTCTGCAGCCCCCGTGGGTGATTTCTAGGCAAGCAGGGTCTGGAGTGAACCTCCAGCAGTCCTGTAGCAGAGAGGCCTCACTCTTAGAAGGAAAACTAAGAAGCAGAAATAAATAGCCTTAATAGCAACAAAAAGGATGTCCACTCAGAGAACCCATCAGAAAGTGAGCAACTTCAAAGACCAAAGGTAGATAAATACACGAAGATGGGAAGCAACCAGTGCAAAAGGGATGAAAACACCAAAAACTACAACACCTCGCCTCCTCCAAGGGACCACAACTCCTCACCAGCAAGGGAACAAGGCTGGATGAAGAATTGACAGAAGCAGGCTTCAGAAGGTAGATTATCACAAACTTCCCTGAGCTAAAGGAACATGTTCTAACCCAATGTAAAGAAACTAAGAACCTTGAAAAAAGGTTAGACAAAATGCTAACTAGAATAACCACCTTAGAGAAGAACATAAATGACTTCATGGAACTAAAAAACACAGCATGAGAACTTCACAAAGCATACATAGTATGCTTTTTTTTTAATAGCCAAATCAATCAAGCAGAAGAAAGGATATCAGAGATTGAAGATTAACTCAATGAAATGAGACAGCAAGATTAGAGAAAAAAGAATGAAAATTAATGAACAAAGTCTTCAAGAAATATGGGATTATGTGAGAAGACCTAATGTATGTTTGATTGGTGTACCTGAATGTGATGTGGAGAATGAATGCAAGCTGGAAGAGTGCATCAGGATATTATCCAGGAGAACTTTCCCAACCTAGCAAGGCAGGCCTACATTGATATTCAAATACAGAAAACAATACAAAGATATTCCTCAAGAAGAGCAACCCCAAGGCACATAATCGTCAGATTCATCAGGGTCAAAATGAAGGAAAAAATGCTAAGGGCAGCCAGAGAGAAAGGTCAGGTTACGCACAAAGGGAAGCCCATCAGACTCACAACGGATCTCTCACCAAAACCCTACAAGTCAGAAGACAGTGGGTCCCAATATTCAACCTCCTTAGAGAAAAGGACTTTCAACCCAGAATTTCATATCCAGTCAAACTAAACTTTATAAGTGAAAAAGAAATAAAATCCTTTATGGACAAGCAATTTCTGAGAGATTTCATCACTACCAGTCCTGCCTTACAAGAGTTCCTGAAAGAACTATACTACAAGGCTACAGTAATCAAAACAGCATGGTACTGGTACCAAAACAGAGATATAGACCAATGGAACAAAACAGAGGCACCGGAGGCAACACAACATATCTACAACCATACAATCTTTGATAAACCTGACAAAAACAAGCAATGGGGAAAGGATTCCCTGTTTAATAAATGGTGTTGGGAAAACTGGCTAGCCATGTGCAGAAAGCAGAAACTGGACCCCTTCCTGACACCTTACACTAAAATTAACTCCAGATGGATTAAAGACTTAAACATAAGACCTGGCACCATAAAAACCCTAGAAGGAAATCTAGGCAAAACCATTCAGGACATAGGAGTAGGCAAGGACTTCATGAACAAAACACCAAAAGCATTGGCAACAAAAGCCAAAATAGTCAAATGGGACCTAATGAAACTCCACAACTTCTGCATGGCAAAAGAAACAGTCACTAGAGTGAATCGGCAACCAACAGAATGGGAAAAAATTTTTGCAGTTTATCCATCTGACAAAGGGCTGATATCCAGAATTTACAAATAACTCAAACAGATTTACAGGAAAAAAACAAGCCTATTCAAAAGTGGGCAAAGGATATGAACAGACACTTTATGAAAGAAGACATATATGAGGTCAACAATCATATGAAAAAATGCTCATCTTCACTGGTCATCAGAGAGATGCAAATCAAAATCACATTGAGATACCATCTCACGCCAGTTAGAATGGCGATCATTAAAAAATCTGGAGACAACAGATGCTGGAGAAGATGTGGAGAAAAAGGAACACTTCTACACTGTTGGTGGGAGTGTAAATTAGTTCAACCATTGTGGAAGACAGTGTGGCGATTCCTCAAGGCCTTAGAAATAGAAATTCCATTTGACCCAGCAATCCCATTCCTGGGTATATATCCAAAGGACTATAAATCCTTCTACTATAAGGACACATGCACACGAATGTTCATTGCAGCACTGTTTACAATAACAAAGACTTGGAACCAACCCAAATGCCCATCGATGATAGACTGGATTGGGAAAATGTGGCACATATACACCATGGAATATTATGTAGCAATCAGAAATGATGAGTTCGCGTCGTTTGTAGGGACATGGATGAATCTGGAGAACATCATTCTCAGCAAACTGACACAAGAACAGAAAATGAAATACCACATATTCTCACTGATAGGCAGGTGATGAAAAATGAGAACACATGGACACAGGGAGGGGAGTACTAAACACTGGGGTCTACTGGGAGGAAAAGGGGAGGGTCAGCGGAGGGGGGAACTGGGGAGGGATAGCTTGGGGAGAAATGCCAAATGTGGGTGAAGGGGAGAAAGGAAGCAAAACACACTGCCATGTGTGTACCTATGCAACTATCTTGCATGTTCTGCACATGTACCCCAAAACCTAAAATGCAATAAAAAATTGAAAAAAAAAAAAAGAAGCACTAAATATGGAAAGGAACAACCAGTACTTTGCCCCCATCCCAACACTGCTGTGGGTGTGTAAGGACACATGAATACAGGTGGACTTTTGCCCCATCTTCCTCCCAGCTTGGCACTGAGTCTTCTGTTTCCAATGCCCAAATGGAGGCCAATAGCCCCAAGCTTGCCAACCCCTTGCCCCAACTGACAAGAGTGCACCTTGCTGTGCTGTTGCTGCTGCTACTGCTGGCACATGTGAATGGGCACAGATCCTGCTTCCACTGCCCAATGAAGCACTTGGCACCACTCTTCCTAGTGTTGTGGCCAGTTGTATAGGAATACATTGTCCCTTCCAGCACAACAGGTCCGATCCTCAGGAGGCCAGAGAACAAAGCCAGGGCTAATAACAGCCCCCTAGTGTTAGAGCACAGAGCCCAGGAGGGTTTATCAGAGCCTTGGCCCCCCAGAAATCTAATGGAAATGAAGCCAGTCAACTGACCCCATCTTATACCATAGTCAACCTCTCAAGGACATGAAAGAAGAGATTAAAAGCAACGAACAAAAAGAAAGCCACTTCAATGACTGAAGGAACATCAGTCCACACAGATGAGAAAAAAACAGTGCAGGAACTCTGGCAACTAAAAACCCAGAGTGTCTTCTGTCCTCCAAACTACCATACAAGTTCCCCAGCAATGTTTCTTAACCAGGCTGCAATGGTTGAAATTACAGAAATAAAATTCAAAATATGGATAGAAATAAAGATAATCAACATTCAGGAGAAAGTTGAAAGCCAATCCAAAGATTCTAAGGAATACAAGAAAACGATAAAGGAGATGAAATGTAAAATGGCCATTTTGTTAAAAAGAAAAACAAACAAACAAAAAAACCAAACTGAGCTAATAGAGCTGAAAACCCCCTTCCATAATTTCAGAATACATTTACAAGTATTAATACCAGAATCAACCGAGCCAAGGAATGAATCTCAGAGCTTGAAGACCAGCTTTTCAAAATAACTCCGTCAGACAAAAATGAAGAAAAACAAACAGAAAAGAATGATTAACACCTCTGAGAAATATGGGGTTATGTAAAAACACAACATCTCTGACTCATTGGTGTCCCTGAAAGACTGGGAGAGAAAGCTAGCAGCTTGGAAAATATATTTCAGGATATCATCCATGAAAATTTTCCAAACCTCAGGAAAGAGTACAACATTCAAGTTCAAGAAATTCAGAGACATCCTGCAAAATGCTACACAACAAGACCTTACCCAAGACACATAATTATCAGATACTTCAAGGTAAAAATGAAAGAAATAATGTTAAATGCAACTAGAGAAAAGCAATAGGTCACCTACAAAGGGAACCTTATCAGGATAACAGTAGACTTTTCAACAGAAGCCCTACAAGCAAGAAAAGAATGAGGGTCAATATTTAGCATTTTTAAAGAAAAGAATTTCCAGTCAATAATTTCATTTCAAACTAACCTTCATAATCAAATGAGAAATAAGATTGTTTTCAGAAAAGCAAATGCTGAGGGAATTCATTATCAGACCTGCCTTATAATAGGTCCTAAAGGGAAGGCTAAGCGTGGAAAGAAAGATCATTACTGGCCACTACAAAAGCCCAAATAAGTACATAGACCAGTGACACTATAAAGCAACCACACAATCAAGTCTACATGATAACAAGCTAACAATATGATGACATGAACAAATCTGCACATATCAAACCTAACATTGAATGTAAATGGCCTACATACAACAATTAGAAGGTACAGAGTGGCAAGTTGGATAACAAAGCAAGACCCAATTTATGCCACTTCAAGAGACCTATCTTACATGCAATGACACACATAGGCTCAAAGCAAAGGGATGGAGAAAAATCTACCAAGCAAATGGAAAACAGAAAAAAGCAGGGGTTGCAATCATAGGTTCTGAGAAAACAGACTATAAACAAAAAAAGATTTTTAAAAAGGCAAAGAGTATCATGTAATGGTAAAGGGTTCAATTCAACAAGAAGACATATATATCCTAAATATATACATACCCAACACAGGGACACCCAGATTTATAAAGTAAGTTCTTAGACACCTACAAAATAACTTAAATAATCACACAGTAATAGAAGATTTCAACATCCCACTGACAGCATTAGAAAGATTATCAAAATGGAAAACTAACAAGGATATTCAGGATCTGAACCAGAAACTTAACTAAATGGACCTAATAGACACGGAAAGAACACTCCACCCTAAAAACAACAGAATGTACATTTTCTCCTCATAGCCATATGGTACATATTCTAAAATTAACAACACAACACAACTGGACAGAAAGCAATCCTCAGCAAATGTGAAAAAATAATACCAACCACACTCGTGGACAACAGCATAATAAAAACAAATAAATACTAAGAAAATAACTCAAAATGATAGCATTACATGGAAATAAATGCTTCTGAATGATTTCTGGATAAGTAATGAAATTATGGCAAAAATCAAGAAGTTTGTTGAAACTAATGAGAATAAATACAACATACTAGAATCTCTGGGACGCAGCTAAGGCAGTGTTAAGAGAGAAATGTATAGCACTAAATGCCCACATCAAAAACTTAGAAAGATCTCAGAGTAACAACTTAACATCACAACTAGAAGAACTAGAGAAACAAAGGCAAATCAATCCCAAAGGAAGAAGACAAAATACAACTAAAATTAAATCTGAACTGAAGTTAATTGAGATGGAGAAAACCATAAAAAATGAAAATATTTAGGAGTTAGCTTTCTGAAAACATTAATAAGATAGACTATTAGCTAAATCAAGAAAGAAATAGAAGACCCAAATAAACACAATCAGAAATGACAAAGAAGATGTTGTCACTGAACCCACAGAAATACAAATAACCATCAGAGACTACCATGAACACCTCTATGCACACAAGCTATAAAATTTAGAAGAAACGGATAAATTCCTGGAGATACACCACCTCCCAAGATTTAACCAGAAAGAAATTGTATTGCTGAACAGAGCCATAATTTGTTTTGAAATTGAATCACTAATGAAAAACTTACCAACCAGAAAAAGCCCAGGCCAGGTGGATTCACAGTCAACTTCTTTTTTCTTCTTTTTTTTTTGAAACAGATTCTCATTCTGTCACACAGGTTGGAGTGCAGTGGTGTGATCTCAGCTCGCTGCAACTTTTACCTTTTGGGTTTAAAAAGTTTCATGATTCAGCCTTCTGAGGAGCTGGGATTAGAGGTATATGCCACCAATCCCAGCTAATTTATTGTATTTTCAGTAGAGACAGAGTTTCACTCTGTTGGTCAGGCTGGCATTGAACTCCTGTCCTCAAGTGATCCACCAGCCTCCGCCTCCCAAAGTACTGAGTTTACAGGTGTGAGCTGCCATGTCCGGCCTCACAACCAAATTCTATGAGATATATCAGAAAGAAATAAAACTATTTCAAAAAATTGAGGAGGAGGTACTCCTCCCTGACTGATTTTATGAGGCCAGCATCATCCTGATTCCAAAACTTGGCAGAGACACCATAAAAAAGAAATCTTAAGGCCACTATCCTTGATGAACATCAATGCAAAAATCATCTACAAAATACTGGAAAACTGAATCCAGCAGCACATAAAAATCCTAATCTATCATGATCAAGTAGGCTTTCTTCCTGCCATTTAAGGTTGGTTCAACATACAGAAATCAATAAATATAGTTTATCACATAAACCAAATTAAAAATTTAAACCACATGATTATCTCAATGGAGAAAAGGCTTTCAAATAAAAGTCAGCCTTCCTTCATGTTAAAGTTCCTCAACAAACTAAGCACTGAAGGACTGTACTTCAAAGTAGTAAGAGCCATCTATGACAAACACACAGCCAACATAATATTGAATGGGCAAATTTAATGCTGGAAGCATTCCCCTTGAAACCTGGCATAAGAATGCCCTTGCTCATCATTGTTATTCAACCTAGTAATGGAAGTCTTAGCTAGAGCAATAACGCAAGAGACAGACAGAAAAGGAATCTAAACAGGAAGACTTTAAGAAACTATTCAGGTTTGCAGGTGATACAATTCTATACCTACAAAACCTGATAGTCTCTGCCCCAAAGCTTCTTAATATCATAAACAACTTCAGCAATGTTTTTGGATACAAAATTAATGTACAAAAAATTAGTAGCATTCCTATACACCAACAACATTCAAGCTGAAAGTCCAATCAGTAATGCAATCCCATTCATAGTAGCCACAAAAAGAATAAAATACTTAGGAATACAGCTAACCACGGAGGTGAACGATCTATACAATTAGAATTACAAAACGTTGCTCAAAAAAATCAGAGATGACACAAAAAAATGGGGAAAAAATCCATGTTCATAGATAGGAAGACATGATATTGTTAAAATGTCCATACTACCTGATATGGCTTGGCTGTATGCAACTCAAATCTTACCTTGAATTGTAACTCACACAATTTCTACATGTTCTGGAAGGAACCCAGTGGGAGGTGATTGAATTATGGGGGCAGGTCTTTCTGCACTGTCCTCATGATAAGGAATGAGCCTTATGAGATCTGATGGTTTTAAAAATGAGAGTTGCCCTGCATGGGCTCTCTCTCTGCCTGCTGCTATCCATGTAAGACGTGACTTGCTCCTCCTTGCCTCCTCCCATGATATGAGGCCTCCCCAGCCACATGGAACTGTAAGTCCATTAAACTTCTTTTTCTTCCCAGTCTCAGAGTATGTCTTTGTCGGCAGTGTGAAAATAGACTAAGATAGTAAATTGGTAGCAGTAGAGTGGAGCAGTACTGAAAAGATATCCAAAAATCTGAAAGTGACTTTCAAACTGGGTAAAAGGCAGAGGTTCGAACAGTTTGAAGGGCTCAGAAGAAGACAGGAAAATGTGGGCACATCTGGAAACTGCAAGAGAGTTGGTGAATGGCTTTGACAGAAATGCTAACAGTGATATGAACAATAACGTCCAGGCTAGGTGGTTTCAGATGGAGACGGGGAACTTCTTGAGAACTGGAGCAAAGGTCACTCTTGCTATGCTTTAATAAAGAGACTGACAGCATTTTGCCCCTACCCTATAGACCTGTGGAACTTTGAACTTTAAAGAGATGGATTGGAATTGGAACTTATGTTTAAAAGGGAAACAGAGCATAAAGTTTGGAAAATTTGCAGGCTGATGATCCAATAGAAAAGAAAAACCTATTTTCTAAGGAGAAATTCAAGCTGGCTGCAGAAATTTGCATAAGTACCAAGAAGCCAAATGTTAATTGCCAAGACAATGGGGAGGATGTCTCCAGAGCGTGTCAGAGATCTCTGCAGCAGCCCCTCCCATCACAGGTCTGAAGGTCTAGGAGAAAAAAATGGTTTCCTGGGCTGGTCCCAGGGCCTTGCTGCTTTGTGTAGTCTTAGGACTTGGTGCTGTGCATCTTAGCCATGGCTAAAAGGGGCCAATGCACACCTCAGGCTGTTCCTTCAGAAGGTGCAAGCCTGAAGTCTCAGAAATTTACATGCAATGTTGTGCCTGCAGGTGCATGGAAGTCAAGACTTGAGGTTTGAGAACCTCCACCCAGATTTCAGAGAATGTATGAAGATGCCTGGATGTCCAG
The DNA here is from genome assembly GCF_049354715.1 of Callithrix jacchus. NCBI lineage: Eukaryota > Metazoa > Chordata > Mammalia > Primates > Cebidae > Callithrix > Callithrix jacchus. The sequence continues at coordinate 143,960,562 of NC_133524.1, forward strand.
GCAGAAATCTGTTGCAGGGGTAGAGTCCTCGTGGAGAACCTCTGCTAGGGCAATGTGGAAGGGAAATGTGGGGTCAGAGCCTCCACACAGAGTCCTCACTGAGGCACTGCCTACCAGAGCTGTGAGAAGAGGGCCAACACTCTCCAGATCCCAGAATGATATAGATCCACTGACAGCTTGCACTGTGTACCTAGAAAAGCTGCAGAAACTAAACACCAGTCATGAAGGCTACCTGTAGGGATGTTATGCCCTGCAAATACATAGTGGTGGAGCTTCCCAAGGTTGTGGAAATCTACCTCTTGAATCGGTATGATCTGGATGTGAGACATGGAGTTAAAGGAGATCATTTTGGAACTTTAAGTCTTAACGACTACCCTGTTGGAATTCGGACTTGCATGGGCCCTGTAGCGTCTTTGTTTTGATCAATTTCCCCCAATTGGAATGGGTTTATTTACCCAATGCCTCTACCTCATTGAAACTAGAAAGCAACTAACTTGCTCTTGATTTTATAGGCTCCTAGGTGGAAGGGATTTGCCTTGTCTCAGATGAGATTTGGACTTGGACTTTTGGGTTAATGGTGGAATGAGTTAAGACTTTGCGGGACTGTTGGACAGTCATGACTGTGTTTTGAAAGGTGAGGACATGAGATTTGGGAGTTGCCAGGAGTGAAATTATGTGGTTTGACTGTGTCCTCACCCAGATCTCATGTTGAATTGTAGTCATAATCCCCACATGTCATGGGAGGGATCCAGTGGGAGGTAACTGACTCATGGGGGCAGTTACCCCCATGCTGCTTTTCTTATGATAGCAAGTGAGTTCTCACAACATCTGATGGTTTTATAAGGGGCTTTCCCCATATTTGCTTGGCACTTCTTGCTGCTGCCATGTGAAGGAGGACATGTTTCTTCCCCTTCTGCTATGATTGTAAGTTTCCAAAGACCTGGCCAGTCATGCTGAACTGAGACTCAATTAAACCTCTTTCCTTTATAAATTATTCAGTCTCTAGTATGTCTTTATTAGCAGTGTGAGAACAGACTAATGCACATGTATATAGTGTGTAGCAGTGAAGTCCTCACTTTTAGTGTTACTATCACCTGAATTGTGTACATTGTACCCATTAACTGATTTTTCATCCCATGACCCACTCCAAACCTCACACCATCTTGCTCTCTCACCCTTACGAGTCCCCAATGTTTATTATTCCACTCTTTACAACCATGTGTATAGGTTATTTATCTCCCACTTATAGGTAACAACATGCAGTGAATTCTATTTGTTGTCAGGACTTTGTATTTAAAAATACATTATTCTACTTAATATTCAGCAACATTCCTAAAATTATTACTATTAATTTTACCCGTCATGTAACGTATAAGAAAGCTGAGTATTTGAGAGGATAAGAAATTTTACACAGTCCATTTGAATTAATAATCCATACTCTTTAAAGTCTAAGATAATAAGTAATGGTGACACAAGAATCAAGGAGTACTACATGGCTCCATGTTATAAGAAAGGGGAGGCCCTTGAAATTGAACTTCCAGTAAGAAGTGCCAAGAAACTTTAATACAATGAAGTACTTTTTCCTCTCTCTGATTTGGTCAGAGGTTAATACATAGCCAAATAAGCCATAGCCATAAGGACCACTGCAGACCTCACTGAAGGTTGGTACTGAGGACTTCACTGTGAACATCCAAGCTTTAGAGGTAACCTGACTCAATTTCCAGTCCCAGCTCTAGCCCTTACTAAACAGGTGACCTTCTTAGGGTGCTTAACATCTCTGAGATATAAAGTGGGGACAATATGACATCTGTAGTTCTCTAAGACTATGTCCACATCTACAAAAAGCAGTATATGATATTTATTTCTGAGATTGTTGTAAAGATTGAAACAATGTATAAAAAGAGCCTAGCAGCTGGGCATGGTGGCTCATGCCTGTAATCCCAGCACTTTGAGAGGCTGAGGCAGGCAGATCACTTGAGGTCAGAAGGTTAGGACCTGCCTGGCCAACATGGTGAAACCCTGTCAATACTCAAAATACAAACATCAGCTAGACATGGTGGCAGTTGCCTGTAATCCCAGCTACTTGGACGGCTGAGACAAGATTGCTTTAACCCGGGAGGTGAAGGTTGTCATGAGCCAAGACCCCACCACTGCACTCCAGCTTGGGCAACAGAGACAGAATGTGCCTCAAAAATAAATTAATTAATTAATTAAATAAATAGAGCCTAGTAATGTTAATGTTAGATGTATGATGACCACTAAAAAAAGAAATCCTACAATTAATGTTTTTGGTCTTCATATGTTGTAATTCCACATAACGTAAGCATTAAGATCCTTAGTCTAAACTCCCTATATTAACTGGTAAAAACGTATTTCAAGGATATGGTAGTACATCTGCAAACGAATAAAAGCAGACTGCTTTCTTTTTTAGCCACATTTTACTTTTTTTGTTTTTATGTATTTATTTTTCTGCATACATAGTAGGTGTGTATATTTTGGGAGTATATTTGATATTTTGATACAGGCATAAAATGTGAAATAAGCACATCATGGAGAACGGGGTATCCATCCCCTCAAGCATTTATACTTGAGTTACAAATAATCCAATTACACTCTAAGTTATTTCAAAATGTACAATTAAGTTTTTATTAACTATAATCACCCTATTGAGTTATCTATATTGTCTGTCCATCCATCCATCCATCCATCAGTCCATCCATCCATCAGTCCATTCGTCCAACTATCCATCCATCCATCCATTTACTGATCCCTTTAAAAGATATACACAAGGCATCTATTATGTACCAGGTATCCTGTGCATTGGAAATGCAGCAGTGAACAAATAGACCTGGTGCCTGCCTTTAAGAATGTAAAATCTGTTAGAAGAAGTAAAGAAACAGACCCCAAATAGTAAACCCAGAAAAATGTATAATACTAGAAAGTATTGATAATACAAAGTAAAATTACATGCACATAATAGATAATATTATAGACAGTTCTTTCCTTCATGGAGATAATGGTCTAGCAGAGAATACATAAATTTAAGCAGCAGTTAAAATACCTTGTCATAAGTGCTATGATAGGAGATGGATAAAATGCTCTCGGCAGAGGATAGCAGAAACTTAACTAAGTTGTAGAAAAGTTGGAGATTAGGCAGGAAATTTCACAATGATGTTTAACCATAACCAGTTGGAGAAGAGTTACAGAAGCACTCTAGGTATAGGAAAATATGTGTACAAACACTGTGAGGCCAGAGGACCTGGTGCATTTAAGAAACTAAACAAAGTTTGATACAAACAGAATTTTAAAATAATTGAAGAAATGGATGAAGCTGTGGAAAGGATATGACGATCCTGGTGAGAAAGTGCTTGAACTGAAAGTCCACGGACTTTTCATATAATTTGGGTTGAATATAGATCACCCAGTGGGCTGAAAACAGGTAAAATTTTATTACATGCTCCAATGAAGACAAAGGGCAAGTATAGCAAGTGGATGAGTGAGAGAGTTGGAAGAATAAGATGTTTTAGTCAGAGAATGGAATGATAGAATTGATATCAGAGGTTGATAAGTTATAGGTGAAAAAAGATCAGGGTGAGGCAATAGGCGTGGGAGATTAAGATGGAAGGGAAGGACAACAGATTCTTCAGGATGAAGAGATAGACCAAGGGGCGTATGAACAATGAAGCCATCTAGGACTATGATTAAAGTAGGGACTCTTGGCTGCTGCCAAGCTTTCAGTGAATTGGGAAAATTATTAAAAGCTCCTAAGTAACTGATTCAAATTATGCTGTGCAATACTGCAGCTGTCCACCATACGTGGCTACTGAGCATGTAAAATGTTTTCAGTATACCATGGTAAATACAATATTATTTTCTAAATGAATTTTGGCCATTTCTTTTTACTTGTTTAATGTGGCTACAGGAAAATTTAAAATTAGACGTGTAGTTTGCATGTTAGTTCAGATTATATTTCTAATGAACAGAGCTCGATAATAGAAATAGAGAACATTTTAGCTTGATAAAATGATGCATAAGGAGCCAGAAATATTTTATATATTATATAGCAATAATTATTGATTGAATTATCTAAATATTTTATTTTCATGTGCTTTTATTATGTCATAAAGGTGAGTATAAAATAAAGCTTCCAATACTTGTGTTAATACAACCATGACTAAATCGACATAATTATCTACACCAAAACTTATTAATCCGTTAACTTGAATTGGATTACCAGTGACCAATACTTCATGCTTTGAACACACACATGATTTCTTGCTACTAAGTAAACAAGTTTGTAGGCAGCTCCTGGAAGACCCAAAAATTTTCCGTTGCTCTGATTTTCATTGCTTTGCTCTTGGCATTGATGAGTACGCTTATTGGCTTTTCTTTATTTGGGTGATAAGATCTACGTCAAAAATTGAATTTATGGAGAGTAGACCAATCCAGGTGAATGATTTGGATGAGAAAGTTCTTCTCACAGTTTAATTTTCTAAAATTCTGGATTGGGGACAGGCAGAGCAATGTAGCCAGAGCCTATAAGAAAATTGTACTTTTCCTTTTAGTTTAACTCTAAAAGTCTTCTCATTCCATCATTTCTAAGATGAAGTAAAAGAACAAAAGAAAAAAGATGAGAAGCTAGAACTAGATCATTTAAAACAGTGTATACAGATGAAGAGCAATATTGTTGGAAGTTAAAATATCTAATTATTGAAGAATCAAAGTAATTTTAAAAAGTGCAGCCATCTAAATGCAATGAAGTTCATAAATCCATAGAGCTTTGATAGTTTTCTATAACTTCACTAAATAAAAACTATGGGATTGGGGTCAATGAATCTGCATTTTCAACAAACACCTCATGTGATTCTCAGGCACACTAAAATATGAGAACTGCCTAGTCTGAATCATTCATTCTTCTAATAAGACACTTAAGATACAGAAAATTTCAGTGACTTAACCTAAGGTTACACAACAAGCAAGTAGCAGAACCATGGTCCATTCCCAGGTCTCCTATTCACTACTTCAGGGTTATGCTGAGTAACACTCCACTGCCCTGCTCACATTGTTTTGGGTACTGATTTCTATTAATGAAGTCCATATTTCCTCTAATCTTTTTTATGGTCTTTTTGACCCATCTTCTTCATGTTGAGCTAGAAATTTACCAACAAATCATAAACATTCCGAATTTAAAGTTACCACAGAAATAGAAATAAATCCTTATAGAATAAACTCTATCAATGGAATACTCATCAAATGGTCATCTTTTCTCTGCTTAAGCACCTCCAGTAACAGTGGGCTTACTACTTTCCGAAGCAGACTGTTTTCAATTTTTCAGAACTCTGGACATTCAAAAGCATTTTCTATACGTAGTTAAAATCTATCTTCCTGAAATAGCCACCCTTGTGCCTTAAAAAGGCACACAGAACCTATCACTCTTTCACCTGTGATAATCCTTGGGTGTTTGAAGGTAGATCTCAAATTCTACCACCCTTTTAGCACTGTCTCAAATCAGGTTTCTTGTCCATATTGTTTAAGTTTTCTTTCTTCTAAACATTTTTGATTACAGGTTCCAGTATCTTTAAAGCAGATATCGCAAATTGTGGCCCACAGAAAAAATTGTGTTTTACCTGTACTGTGTTAAAAATAAAAGTGACCCAGCATTTAAAAATCAGTCAAACACACACAAAAATTGAACTTTTCATATTACTATAAAAAGGTAGACGATTAAGCCTACATCCCTGTGACCCCAGTCCATCAATTTCCAACTGCTCGAGTGTGCACATGTGCCTTTATACCCAAAATGCTCCTCTCATCTGTTACTTGCTTGGCTCCTGAAAGCATATGAGTTGGCTACCCATGCTGTAAGCACACTTCTTGTATCAGTGTCATTTTTAAGATGTCATGCCAGAACTGAGGTAAAAACTTCAGATGTAATTTGGCCAGCAAAAAAAAAGCAGGGGGTGGGGGGCAGGAAGATCGCCTGACTTACTGGAGATTCTACACTCTGGTACATCTGCACGTGTATAGATTATCTCTTACATGGACTTTGGAAGTGTCATGCTAATGCAATTTTCTGATCTCGCTCTACCTCACAATCAGCCACCAGATATTTTTGTGCTTTCAAAAATAAACTGTGTTCACATTATTCTGCTGTTTGTAAATGTTGGATTGCTCTCCAGCTTGCCATTCAAGGCTCTTTATGTTTTAAAATTTGCATTAATTGTTTACAGGCCTGTTTCCCTGACTATCTGTCATATTTGTGAGGACAACAAATGGATCTTATTTCCAGTTGTATCTAAATTCCCTTTGTTCCCAAAACACCTATTTGTATCTACCCAGAACTGTGTCTTATGTATATAAAGTCTATTATTATTGTTTGCAATACAAATCTCCATGGAAAGGAACTAAACATCCTATGCATGACTGTATTATACGTGGAGTTTTAAATAAGAAATGTTTTACAACTCATATCTGAATATTTATTATTTTAGCGATGGTTGCATCTCAAATTCAAATGGAACAAATTATATGAAAACAATATCCTTTTCTCCTGAGATCAAAGTGCATTTGTCCTTAATGAAAAACAATTATATTTAAATTAAGCTATTGGAAAATATCTCAGGAAAGAAATTATCTGCAAATTAAATGAACTACAAAAAGGCATAAAAACAATTATGAATAAATTTGAAATATTAGCCAATTCTGGATATGTAATATAATTCAGCCAGCACTCCCCAAGCCAAATGATAAGTTCCCACGTGCATACATCATTCTTTAAAAATCACTTGTTAATCTACAAGTAATAAACTTCGGGCCTTTTTTGACTAAAATTTTAGGTTTTTTATCAACCCTATTAGGAGAATTTCATTCTTGGGTTGGAATTTTTCTTCTACTTTGTGCATTCATGAAAATATAAGCACATGGAGTTTGAAGATGTAAAACAGCATATACCATGACTAAAATAATTTAAACAGAATCGGCACGCTGTAGTAGCAAGAAGCATGGACTAAGAGTCAGGACGTGGATTCTTTTCTCATTGCTCTCACTTACTACCACTACGGCAAACTCTTTAAACACCATGTTTTTCAAATAACTTCCACAAATTAAAAATATATATGTATGTGCAGAAAAACCAAAACTCAAAAACAAGCATTCAGACTGTAAATAATCATTACCATTATATCATAATTCCTATGTAGGTTAATTTTTTCTTTAGATATTTACGACAAAAGACAGCGTTGAGACCAAAAATAATAGAAGCAACCTATGATGACTTAGACCTAGAATAGTTGAGCTTCAATCCATCTTTTTCATTCACTAACTTTCTGGTCAGTACTCTGAGTCCTGATTTTCTTATTTGCTAAATGGTAAGAATGTCACTTATATCACAGGGTGGTTTTGAGAATTAACAGTGGTTCATCCTGGCTGATTGCTATTCATGCTGTAGGCACGCTTCCTGTATCAATGTGGTTTTTAAGATATCATACCAGAACTGAGCTAAACACACCAGATGTAATTTGGCCAGTGGGGTTGTGGAGGGGGGGAAGCAGGAAGATCATGTTCCCTGTTGGAGATTCCACACTCTGGTACATCTGGGTATGTATAGATTATCTCTCACCCGGACTTTGGCAGCGTCATGCTAATGCAATTGTGTGTAAGTACTAACTCAAACTCAACAGTGTCTCCAGAAGTACTTTAAATATTTTTAACGTGTTTGTAGATCAGCCTGACTCTAAACTTTACTTTCATTCCAACCATTTGGTCCTTACAAAAGTTGGAAAATTTAGACCTTCACCAACTATAAATTTCAAAATAGGTTGGGCTAGTGATCTCTAAGGTTCATATTTATAGAAAGCAGTTTCACCACTGGTATACATGATTGCAGTTATTTAATGTCAGGGGCATAAATTCAAAGAATACCACTTTGTTTCATTTATCCCCAAAGAACACTTCGGCCATCTGAGCTGTACAATTAGATACAGACAACTATGTAATGTAATTGAAAATATTTCTGTAAGTGACTGATTGGGAAAGAAGTAACAGTTCTGTAACTTAGAGACATTTGCATTCTCCTGGGTATTTACAGTGTATTTCATTACTAGTAGGAGCTAATTTGAATCTTATGGCAACAATTCAGCTTCATCTGCCTAAGTTAGAAACTAAAAGAGCTAAGACTGTACCTGTGAAACTAATTAAGTTGCCTATGTATTTGATACTAGACCACTGGATCAGAGACAAACACCACTTTTTACTTACAGCAGAAATAGTAGTCATAACAGTATCTTAGCACTAAATTCTTGATTCCCAATCTTCATGGGGTGACACTGAGAGTCAAATGCTACCTGCACATGCAATAGGTTACATCATAGGAAAGAAACTCCAAACTTAGGCAAGTCTGGTCTTACATGGTTCTAGAAAGAGAGAAACTTTATCTTTTCTCTGGGTAAGCAAATATTTATGTGGAGAAGAAGATGAGGTCTTCATCTGTACTACCTTCAACTGCCTCCAGAGCGGGAGATGTCTCTATGCTTTACTATCCTAGAATTTCTCCTTATACCAACATTCTTAATGTGACTGCAAATACTCAAAGGACTTGAATTATGCAGAAGTGAGATATTCACAGGTAATTTCTTCCAAACACTCTCTTCCACCCATCCACTATGGTATCCAAAGAGAGTTCAAATGTTCAGTCTCAAAAGAGCACACTTTCATTTTAGCTCCTTTTCTTGGGTGTGTATATAAAATATCAAAACAAAAAAAGGTTAATTCAGGCAATGGGGAAAAACATATCTATATGAAGGCAGCTCAACACAGTTTAAAACATCATGATTCGGAAGTCAGGAAATCAGGGATCTAACTCTGACGCTGACACTACTTTCTTGCATAATTTTGGCTAAATTACTTCTCTCTGGCCCTCATGTTCCTCATCTGTAAAACGGGAATATGGAAGAAGTTTAGACTAGATAGTTTCTAAGGTTACTTTGTGCCATCACATTCTATTCTCCTACCAGTAAATCAAATCAGTTCATTGGTATTGTATATACTGATGTTTTAATATTTTCTACATTAAAGTAATGAGATTTAATTATGTACCTATTAAATAGCTGTTGCTGATAGGAGGGGTCGAGGTGGCCAAATAGAAACAGCTCTGGTCTGCAGCTCCCAGTAAGACCAATGCAGAAGGGGGTGATTTTCGCATTTCCACCTGAGAGGTACCCAGTTCATCTCATTGGGACTGGTTAGGCAGTGGATGTGACCTATGAGCAGAAGCAGGGTAGGGCATGGCTTCACCTGGGAAATGCACAGAGCCAGGGGAGGTACCTCTCCCAGCCAAGGGAAGTGGCGAGTGACTGCGCTACCCACCCAGGGTACTACACATTTCCCATATATTTTTGCAATCTGGGGATCAGGAGATTCCCTCATGAGCTGACACCATCAGGGCCCTGGGTTTCAAGTACAAAACTGGGCTGGCATTTGGTCAGGCACTAAGCTACAGGAGTTTTTTCATACTCCAGTGGCACCTGGACTCCACTGAGACAGGAGAACTGTGTATTCCCCTGTAAAGGAGGCTGAAGCCAGGGAGCTAAGAGTCTCGTTCAGCAAGTCCCATTCCCAGGGAGCCCAGCAAGCTAAGAACCACTGGCTTGAAATTCACACTGCCAGTACTGCAGTCTGGAGTCAGCCTGGGCCAATCGAGTTTGGTCCGGGGAGGAGTAACCACCATTACTGTGGCTTTAGTAGTCAGTTTTCCCCTGACAGAGCTAAGTAGACTGGAAGGAATTCACCATAGCTCCCCAAAGTGTCTGTGGCCAGACTGCTTCTCCAGATTCCTCCTCACTGTGCAGGGCATCTCTGCAGGAAATCCAGAAGCTCCAAACAGGGGCTTACGGACAAAACTCTCATCTCCCTGGAAGAGAGCACCTGGGCTTAGGGAGTGCTACAAGGTCCAGGACTGAGCGGACTTAATCTTTCCTGCCTGCTGGCTCAGAAGAGGAGCACTGATCCTGACAAGAGGGGTTATCTCAGCACAGAGCAATAGTTCTGCTAAAGGACAGACTGTAACCTCAAGCAGGTCTCTGACCCCTGTGCCTCCTGACTAGAAAAGACCTCCCAACAGGAGTCAACAGACACCTCACACAGGAGAGTTCTGGCTGGCATCAGGCCAGTACCCCTCTGGAATGAAGCTTCCAGAGAAAGGAGCAGGCAGCAATCTTTGATATTCTGCAGCCTCCACTGGCAACACCCAGGTGAACAGGGTCAGGAGTGAACCTCTAGCAAACTACAGCAGACCTGCAGAAGGGGGCCTGACTTAGAAGAAAAACTAACAAATAGCAACAACAACAACATTAACAAAAAAGACCCCTCCCCACAGAAACCTCATCTAAAGATCATCAGCCTCAAAGATGAAAAGTAGATTAATCCACAAAGATGAGGAAAAACCAGCACAAAATGCTGAAGTTTCCAAACGTGAGAATGTCTCTTCTCCCTCAACTGATTGCACTATCTCCAGCAAGGGCACAAAACTGGATGGAGAACGAGATGGATGAATTAACAGAAGTAGGCTTCAGTAGGCGGGTAATAACAAATTTTGCTGAGCTAATGGAGCATATTCAAACCAAAAGCTAACTGAAGACAAAAAATAACTAAGATCAGAGCAGAAAAGAAGGAGATAGAGACCCACAAAACCCTCTAAACATCCTAAATCCAGGAACCGGTAATTTGAAAACATTAACAAATTAGATAGATCAGTAGCTAGACTAATAAAGAAGCAAAGAGAGAATAATCAAATAGACACAAGAAAAGGTTACAAACGGAATATCACCACTGATCCCACAGAAATGCAAACTATCATCAGAGAATACTATAAACACCTCTATACAAGTAAACTACAAAATCTAGAAGTGGATAAATTCCTGGACACATACACCCTTCCAAGACTAAACCAGAAAGAAGTTGAATCCCTGAATAGACCACTAACAAGTTCTGAAATTAAGGCAGTAATTAATAGCCTACCAACCAAAAAAGGCCCAGGACCAGACGGATTCACAGCTGAATTCTACCAGAGTTACAAAGAGGAGCTGGTACCACTGCTTCTAAAACGATTCCAAACAATTGAAAAGGAGGGACTCCTCCCTGACTCATTTTATGAGGCCAGCATCATCCTGGTACCAAAACCTGTCAGAGAAACAAAAATAAATAAATAAAACTTCAGGCCAATATCCCTGATGAACATCAATGCAAAAATCTTCAATAAAATACTAGCAAACCAAATTCAGCAACACATCAAAAAGCTTATCCACCACAATCAAGTTGTCTCCATCCCTGGGATGCAAGGCTGGTTCAACACACACAAATCGATAAATGTAATCCATCATATAAACAGAACCAATGACAAAAACCACATGATTATTATCTCAACAGATGCATAAAAGACCTTTGATAAAATTCAGCATCCTTCAAGCTAAAACTCTCAATAAACTAGGTACTGATGGAACAGATCTTAAAATAATATTTATGACAAACCCATAGCCAATATCATACTGAATGGGCAAAAGCTGGAAGTATTCCTTTTGAAAACTGTAACAAGACAAGGATGCCCTCTCTCACACTACTATTCAACATAGTATTGGGAGTTCTGGCCAGGGCAATCAGGCAAGAGAAAGAAATAAAGGATATTCAAATAGCAAAAGAGGAAGTCAAATTGTCTTTGTTTGCAGGTGACATGATTATGTATTTAGAAAACCCTATTGTCTCAGCCCACAAACTCATTAAGCTGATAAGCAACTTCAGCAAAGTCTCAGGATACAAAATCAATGTGCAAACATCACAAGCATTCCTACACACCAACAATAAACAAGCAGATAGCCAAATCATAAATGAACTCCCATTCACGACTGCTACAAAGAGAATAAAATATCTAGGAATACAGCTTACAATCTCTTCAAGAACTACAAACCATTGCTTGAGGAAAGAAGAGAGGACATAAACAAATGGAGAAACATTCTATCTTCATAGACAGGAAGAATCAATATTGTGAAAATGGCCATACTGCCCAAAGTAATTTATAGATTCAATGCTATTCCCATCAAACTAACATTGACAGTCTTCACAGAATTAGAAAAAAACTTCTTTAAATTTTATATGAAACCAAATATGAGCCCATATAATCAAGACAATCCTAAGCATAAAGAACAAAGTTGGAGGCATCATGCTACCTGACTTCAAACTATACTACAAGGCTATAGTAACCAAAACAGCCTGATACTGGTACAAAAACAGACCATACAGACCAATGGAACAGAACAGAGACCTCAGAAATAATGCCACACATCTATAACCATTTGATCTTTGACAAACCTGCCAAAAACAAGCAATAAGGAAAGGATTCTCTATTTAATATATGGTGCTGGGAAAACTGGCTAGCCATATGCAGAAAACTGAAACTGAACCCCTTTCCTACACCTTTTACAAAAATTAACTCAAGATGGATTAAAGACTTAAATGTATAACCCCAAACCATAAAAACCCTAGAAGGAAACCTAGGCAATACCATTCAGGACATAGGCACGGACAAGGACTTCATGACGAAAAGCAATAGCAACAAAAGCCAAAATTGACAAATGGGATCTAATTAAAGTGCCTCTGCATAGCAAAAGAAACTAGCCTCCATGTGAACAGGATACCTACAGAATGGGAGAAAATTTTTGCAATCTCCCCATCTGACAAAGGTCATTTATCCAGAATCTACAAGGAACTTAAACAAATTTACAAGAAAAAACCAACCCCATCAAAAACTGGGCAAAGGATATGAACAGACACTTCTCAAAAGAAACATTTACGTGGCCAAGAAACACACAAAAAAAGCTCATCATCACTGGTCATTAGAAAAATGCAAATCAAAACCACAATGAGATGCCATCTCATGCCAGTTAGAAGGATGATTATTAAAAAGTCAGAAACAATAGATGCTGGAGAGGCCGTGGAGAAATAAGAATGCTTTTTGAACATTGGTGGGAATGTAAATAGTTCAACCACTGTGGAAGACAGTGTGGCAATTCATCAAGGATCTAGAATCAAAAATACCATTTGATCCAGCAATCCCATTATTGGGTACATACCCAAAGGAATGAATCATTCCACTATAAAGACACATGCACACATATGTTTACTGCAGCACATGGAACCAACCCAAATACCCATCAATGACTAGATAAAGAAAATGTGGAACATATACACCATGGAATACTATGCAGCCAGAAAAAAGAATGAGATCATGTCCTTTGCAGAGACATGGATCAAGTTGGAAGCCATCATCCTCAGCAAACTAACACAGGAACAGAAAGCCAAACACCACATGTTCTCACTCATAAGTGGGAGTTAAACAGTGAGAACACATGGACACAGAAAGGGGAACAACACACACTGGGGCCTGTCAGGGGATGGGGGACAAAGGGAGGGTAAGCATTGGGACAAATACCTACTGTATGTGGGGCTTAACCTAGATGATGGGTTGATAGCTGCAGCATGTATTCCTATTTAACAAACCTGCATGTTCGGTATATGTACCCTGGAACTTAAAGTAAAACAAAATAAAGTAAAATCGCTGTTGCTGACAGTTAATATACTAAAACAAAATGAAAGTTATGGAAAGGCTATCAATAAATATTTATTGAATAAATGAATAAAAATTAAATGAAATACATTTTGAAAATTTTCTGACTGTGTCTATGTGAAATTGACTATTTGAATATCTGGAATATTTAGTATTTCAGATATTCAAATATTCTAAAAATGGAATTCCATATATCATGTATCACTTTTTTATGTATTAAAATGGCATATTCCAAACATCAAAATATACTTGACAGTAAAATTAACTTGAATAGTTAAATAAAAAATACTTAATGCTTATAAGGCCAACTACCAATGTGCTATATATATTTTTTTTTTGACATAAAATAATTTTATGTGACACAAATTTGTGTTCACTTTTTGTTAATTCAAACATCTGTGGATATGTTCTAGTCTATTCTTGTCCTCCTATCCACCCCATATTTCACATGCTTATCATCACGAGAGTATGACTAGGGCATATTAGGTATTTGATAAAGTAAAGCCTAAAGCCTATTTTATCCACAACTATGTTGTGTGCTTCTTCAAAATAGGTATCATTGGATGTTCCGACTAGGTAGGATAGAGAGCAGCTAGCATAATGCTATACTTATGGAAAAGATTCAGAACACAACATACATTTACTGAATTTTCACACTTTGGTGAAGGTGCAAAGAGGTGTGAAACATGTGCTTTACAGGAGGTCACAATTTAAATGTTGATTGATTAGAATTTTAGTTTTTAGTTTTCAAAAAGTATCCTTTTATTGATTCTTTTCAAGTATAATAACACATATCCAAAGTTAAAATGTAAATTGCAGTAGACTCTGCTGGTCACCCTATTTCAAGTCCTTTAAAAGCCAAGAATGAAATGTCAGATCATTTAACACTTCAGGATAAAATCAAGATGATGAAAGTTCCCTTAATGTTATCCAACTTGCCATAGGTGTGGATTGATTTTTTAAAAAAATAAATAATTACGTGTATTTATGAGGCTCAAGCTATCTTCGGATAAACACTTTTAATTCCATAGCTAGCTCTAGGATTTAAGAACAAAACTATGCTGCTGAAATTATCTATTCAACAGTCTTCATTAGAGATCACATTGCTAATTTATTCTTGTATATAAAGTTTGAGTAACAAGGAGGACTTAGTAATGAATTTTAAGCAAAGGAAAGGCATGATCAAAAAGATTTTTTTGAAAATTTATTAAATATAGAAAATATTAGGGAGATGAGAGTTTAGACAAACATTACTGTGGTTAATTTTACCGAACTTGATAACTACTGGAATTTAGGGCAAGAGAGAGAAGGAAGAGCATGAATAACTATATGCTAATGGCTTATGTGGGGGAAGGAAATGCTATTAATTGAGGTAAGTAATACGAAGGTAGTTAAATTGGGGTGTGATAGAGATAATCACTTAATTTTTGTATTTATACAGTTTTTCATTGGTCAGAACAAAATCCTGGATATAGTATTCACACAATGGTTTGAAAACGTCAAGATTGAAAGACATTAGATTTGGAAAGTATCTTAGTATATCTCTAACATTTTCTAGATAAGGAATCTGTTGGGCAGAAGAGAAAAGCACTTGCATAAACGTCACGTACAAAGGGCCAATATCCTCTAATAATAACAGAATTTTCAGGTTAAATTATGGCTACTTTGTCACTATTAAACTTATGACTTCAAGGACACCAAATATATATTTTTACTGTTTAGTTTAATTTGCCTTTTTCTCCTGTACAAAATTTTAGTGTGTAAATTTTACAGAAGAAAGCTAACTTTAAAATATTGCTTACGTCTCAAAAGCAATTCACCTTGATGATGCAGTGGCTAAAATACATGAAATTCAAGTCATAATAATCTTCCTTTATAAACGTAGAGGAAGTCACAAGATATTCAATGACAGAATTGAGCCACGCCTCAAACCCAGATCTCCTGATCTCTGCATGTCTGTTATATCACATCTTGGCTTCCTAGATGCCAGAGTTTTTAATCAGTAAATAGATACAAAGCACGCAGCCCCATTTTTTTTCTTTCTCCTCCTCAACATAACCACAGCCACCATCAAGAGAAGAGTTAGGTGCAAGATGCTTTCAGTGGTAGAGCAGCTTCTAATGTTGCTCCTTTCTTTCAAAACTCTTGAAGAGCTTTCTTAATTTTTAATTGATTTTCTCCAAGTAGGCTTCAAAATTGTCAAAGGCTGGGAAAGCAATTCTCATCTTACACCAATTATAACTTTAGCTAGATAAAAGGATCTAGGCAAGCTGGGGTGACTCCTGGGGGTACAAAACTAGGTTACCTTTGCCTGAAAAGGATTGTTAATTCTTAAACACTCCCTGACCTGAAGAGACAATTTATGAAAAATATCTTGCAATTCCCAGGGTGAGTGAAATATACACAAGCTGCTATGCTTTGCAAACCAATTGCACTTTGTGGAACTGCCTTAGAAGCTCCGAAGTGGCCATGAGCAAGTACCCTTTTTCATAAACTACTCTAGAATTCACAATGGGTATAGCCAGTTGCTGTGTGAAGATTATGGAGAGGCTCAATATAATATTGTAGATAGGTAAAAGTAATTTTCAATAATCCTATATTTCATTAAATAACAGCTAAATGGAAATAACTGAAAACACCCAATTTTCAGGTTAAAAAAGTTTTCTGTGTGCTATTTCAGTTTTTGAAGATGCAAAGCACAGACAGCAGAGTTGAAAAAAAGTAAAGAGAGAGAGTGCAATATTTCCCAAAGTATGTTCTGCAGAACGAGTCCAGGGACATTCTCTGAGGGAAGGTTTCTATGACCAAGTCTCTGGAATATTTTAGCGGCAGCAGCAGGAACCATGATCATAACAAGTATCAGTAACTACCAATTGTAAGGACTTACTATCGGCCAGGCATTATGCTGAGTACTTGATATACATCATGTAATCTAATTTGTGCAATGCTATGAGGTAAGTATTTTCTCATCCCTATTTCAAATAATGAAACAGCACAGAGAGATTAAGTGATTTTCCTAAAGTCACATAGCTAATGTTTAGCCAAGTGCATTAAAAGCTCTGGGAAGCTGTAAAGAAAATAAGCCTGCTCTATTTTGTCCAAGATTTCTCAAACCTAATTGACTCAAAAGCCATTTATATACAACAATGTTAACATATCATTAAACAATAATCCAGAGTGTTCACATGCCCACATATTTTTTCTAGGTAAACATTTTTTGAAAACTAAAAATATTTGAAAATACAGTGTATAATAAAATAAATTATATTTTACTATAATTGACATTGACCTCAGTAGGAAAACATTGGGGATAGAGCTTCGGATTCCTAGGAGTAAGTGACCAACAGAAATAGAAATTTGTTTAGTTGTACCAAGAGAATGTCAGATGATACATCCTTAATGATAGGGGTGAGCTGGAGCAAGGTCTGAAGTACCATGTGTGCTATGGAACACACAGTGAGCTCTGAAACATTTCCAGGCCAATAATCTAAGCAGCCTGTCACGTAACAAAAGTTTTCTCTTCTTAATGCTCTCCTCATTGTATTCCAAGTTTGAAGAGGATGTGGAAAAGAATGAGAAATGAGGCCTAGTATACCCACTCTCTATGATTGACTTTAGGCTTCCCACTACAAAGTCCTAGAAAAGAAGACAAGAAAGTTCTAAATTTGAACATTGCAATGTCAATTATTATATGAATATTAACATTATAATTTCTGGATTTATATAGCGCTTGGTGATGAATGTGATAATCAGTTTTCATTTACTTAAGTATAATCAGAAAAGTAATGGCACTATCTAGAGTTCTTTCCCAGTTGAAGAGAAATAACTCACCCATTAAATTTTAAAAATCGGTAAGGGGTAAAAAAAGTCAAGTTATTTTGTTATTTCATCCCATAAGTAGATCCTGCTTAATGCAATTGTGTGTCTGTGTGTGTAGACACACACACACACACACATATATACACACATGAGTATATATACACATTAATATATTTATTCTGTGTATACACACACATATATACACATATATATAATTTTATGTATACACATTAATATATTTATTCTGCACAGTATTGTTGTGGTTCAGTAATAAACTCAAATCTTTTAGTTGTGAATTTATTTTAGCTATTACATCTTTAAATATTTTTAACCATTATTTTTTCTTTTACTTCATTCTAGAGACCTATTATATCTGGGTGAAAACCTCTCAATCGAGGTTTTCTCTCAACTATTCTGCTTCAGTTAGAATTGCCTTAATAGTGGGGCAGGAGTGTGGGGAGAAACTGAATCCAAGCCTCCATCACCCCTGCCTTTTTCTGGGATTAAAATTAAATCATTCCTTTCCGGTCGGGTCCTGTGACTCAGGCACAACTGAGACAGGGCTGCTACTAAAACATGGCAGCTGAAAAGCTATATGTCCTCTCCAGAGGCAGCTTCAACATCTGAATTCGTCTCCACAAGCCATGGTTCTACTTGGGTACTTAAATATCCATTTTCTCTGAGCTTCCTCTTTTTCATCATTCTAGATCTAATAAATTGTCTATATATTATTTATTTTTATTGTCCCAATGCACATCAGAGGGTCCAGCATAGAGTAAGTGCACAACACCTTTTGTGAGCAAATTCAGTTATATGAATGAATCTTTCTACTCAATTTTTAAGACTTTGTTTTAGTATCCATTTCTCCAGAAAGTCTTTCCTGATTGCCCCATCCCAAGACTTAGATAATTCCTCTCTTCTGTTCCATGCTAGCAATTTCTATCTCTAGTACTGCCTGTATCATCTAACCCTTTAGTCACTAAATAACTTATGAAGATAGAGTTACTATTCATTGAGTACTTAATATGTGTGCCAGGTATAGTGTTCGTTCTTTCACATACATTGATTCATTTAATCCTCAGTAAGATCCATTTACCAAAGAAGAAATTGAGGCTCAGACAGGCAAATTAACCAGTCTAACTGGTGTGTAAAAGAGCTGGTTAGTCAGGGTTCTTTAGAGAAATATAATCAATAGTCTATAACGTAGATATAGGTATAGATATTTTTACAGATATCTCTATGTATATATGCTTAAATATATATTTATACACATATATACATATATTTATATAGATATCTCTATGTGTACACACATATATGCATGTAGATATGTAGCTATGTCTATATATACAATATATATGTAATTAGATATAGATAGCTCTGTCATTATATATATTCCTATAGCTACATATCTATATCTAATTACATATAAATGTATATATATGACAGAGAGAAAAAGAGAGAGAGAGAAAGAAAGAGGGAGATGTTGGCAAGTTCAAATTCCAAATGGCAAGCCAGAAGCTGGAAATCCAAGTAAGCGTTTATGTTGCAGTTTTGAGTCTGAATTCCACAGGGAATCCGACTGGAAACTCAGGCAGGACTTCTATGTTATATTCTTGAGACTGAATTTATTCTTCTTTGGGAAACTTCAGTCTTTGCTCTTAGGGTCTAAAGTCAACTGATTTAAATGTTAATTCCATCTAAAAAAAATACCTTCACAGCAAAATCTAGGCTGGCATTTGACCAAACAACAGAGCACCAAAGCCTAGCCAAGTTGACACATAAAGTTCTCCTTCACACTTGGGACTCAAATCCAGGTTTGACTCAGAAATCTCCGCCCTTTCCCAGTATATTATGCTGCTCTCATGAGGATAAGGTGGGCCTCAGTCATCTCCATATCTCCAGTGCCTCCTGTTGAACCTAGTGAAGAGTAAGTCCTTAGTAACTGTGTTCAACAAATAAATACACTGTACTGAAATAGTCTTCTGAAACTCTGAAAGGATTCTGGAAATAAGTAATGAGTAAGTCTGATGTTAAGTATTGAATACACTGAAAATTAAAAATAAAATTGATAAAATAGTTCTGCAAATATTGGAGACAAAGTGAGATTTATCAATAAGTAGTAAAAATATAACAAACTAAGTAGTGAAATACACTGTAGATGTTCTGATTCTAAAAGTAATCAAGAGTAATACATTCAGAAAGACAAACCAATAAAAGTAAGAACAAAAGGAAATCACTAGGTCACTCCTTTAAATAGCCTAATCGGTGAAGCTCTGAAAATCCTTCTGTGAAAATCAAGTTTTGACTCTATTTAGACTGCCCCCCCCAAAATTAATGTTGATAAGATTTAAAACATCAGATGGCCACATGTTAGCTCCTGTGAAACACAACTTTTTAGCAAAATCCAAACACATCAGCTTATAAAACTTGTGTACTGCTGTTAAACCATATCAAAGATCTTCAGGAATAAAAAGACAAGATAAATGGAATATTCGCCCCTGAGAAGACACACTGAATGATGAAAGTTATTGTCAACTAAAATCAATAGAGACAGTAGATCACAGAAGCCCCAAATGCCTAAGCCAAATATTCTTTCTGATCTGTTTGAGTACAGGAACTCAGGGGAGCATGTGAAAAGAATTTCAAGTAAATGTATCATTAAAAGTATTATACTGGCAGATGGCTTATGCAAAAAAAAAATTGGCCATGACTCAGAACTACAAACATGCACAACTCAAACTTTCTCCCTTAACCGAGTTCCAAATTTAAATTAGAAATTTACTGCACCTTCTTTATCCCTTGCCCATATTAATGGCACAAATAAAAGAAATGTTGCTTTCTTGTTAATTGATGTTAATAAAACACTGTGGCCTACTTATGTCAATGTCTAGAGCATCTTAAGTAAAACCATGAAAGTAGCGACAAAGTAGTTTCTTGTATAATTTTAACTGCTTTCATCCTTTCATCAGAGACAATCTAGGAGTAAAACAAGCAGATATCTTGACAATGTTGAAACCAAACAATGGCAATGGTCCAGTGATACAAGATGAGATTAATGCCAGCGAAGGCGCCAGGCAACAAATGTCCATGTTCTGATAAGAATAAAATGTATAAACTAACAGTATCTACTAATTATTTTGCCTCCTCAAGTGTTTTATCTCCTTTCATTAAAACTTGCATTGTGGAAATTAATTAGCAAAGATTGTCTTCCTAATCTCTATTGGAAAGATGAAAGTTAAGAAAATGTATTAGAATAATTAAGAAGAAAACCATTGCCTTTAAAAAGGAAGGACTTTTCCTTATTAAGTACCTTTTCAGCACTTTGGGGTGGTAACCTACATGTGTGACATTATTTTCACCTTGATTTCTAAACTTTCTCCAGTATTCATTTCTCTACATTTCAGAGATTGGTATCCTAGGTGAATATCTCAAGGCCTTAATGTCACATTTAAAAACACTCCTAACAACATCAAAGTCCTTCATCTTTACCTAATAATTTGCTGCCTTAATATCAGATCATCTTTCTGACTTCTCTAGCACTGCTGCCGTCCATCCAGTTGAGCAGTCACAACATTCAGTGCATCCTGATGCCTTTCACTTCTTCCTCTACCAAACCCAAGATTTCACTAACTTTCACTGATTCTACCTCTGTAAAATCATCACTGTTAGCATTTAAAAGGTATCAGTTTATTGATGTCTAATTGAAGAGTCTTTCAATTAACATTGCTGGAACATTTTCATTTATTAGATACCTTTATAATATTAAAAAGGTATCTGTTCAACAATTTTTTAAATAAGATTCTATGTGTTCTAATGACATAACTACTTTTTCCATGCTTATACACACTCTATGGATGGTATTGTGCTCTTCATTTGTTTGGAAAATTTTTCTTCTACTTGTTTACAAATATCTACATCGTTTACTAACTTTTTACATTTAATGGAAATATATCATTGCACTGTTACATTAGCTGACCTTTAAATATGCTCCAGACTACTTAAAACTGTCAGTTTTAGTATCTGTGCATAAGAGATATTCGCCACCCTATCTTCAACCCCAAAAAGCCATTCCTGCTATGCCCATGGCTAGGAGGAAGTGCTGAAGAAGGTGCAACCTCATGGAAAAGATCTCAACCTATGACTCCTAGCAATTAGGCTATTCACACACCAGAATGCATCTTTTGCCTTCCCTGTTTCATGTCTGTACTATCCTGCTGATGATTGTTTCCCTCACAAATAAACTAATTTTACTCGAATCCTAGCCTCTGGATCTATTTCCTATGAAAACTGAACCTAAGACATTATACTATCAATATTTTAACAATTCCCCAAACATATGAATTTTTGTTATTTCCAAACTGTTATTATAGATGATGCAGATATAAATATCATTGTACAAAAGAGGCATAGCTTTTCCTTTTTAGTCACTTTCTTGATATATGGTTCCAAAAATGGGATTCCTGGGTTAAAGTATATCTATAATTATCTATTCTCTTTAAATCCCACATTACTAACTTGCAAACTGGGAAAATTGCAATAACTTCCAAACTGCCGGTAAATTGTGTATACTTGATTAATTATAGCACTACTATGGGAATTTGCGAGTGTCACTTTTATTTTTTGTTAACTTATCCACTGTGTGGTTGTACCTACCTAAGCCTCTCAGGTCTCTAGATTATTTGAGGGCAGGAATAGTGTTGTTCTCATCAGTGTTCACTGTTATATCCCCATTATCTGATGTATGATTGGTATTCAAGAAACATTTATGTAATAGACAAATTAGATACTGAATCTTAGTTATTTATATTAGAAAGACTTAGATCATTAATGAACCAGTAAATATTTCTGAGATAGCAAATTGGCAAAAAGGTAAAACAAGCATTCTTTGACCCTGTTCATTCTCATGCTAACCTCTAAGCAGATCATGTAACAAAAAGTATAGATTAATTAGATGGGGAATGATTTTGTAAGTAAATACAGATAATGTAAATGTCTGACAGAAAGAAAAGAATCTGGCCATTACAACCTTACACACAGATACAAATACTTCTGTGAGAACACCTGCTCAGCAACCGCCTAACTTCAGACTGGTAGCACCCTTGTTATTGAGGTCACAATTCAGGCCATACCAACAGTCGTTACCTCCAGTGGAAATGAGAAAATCCCTTGAGGAAAGAATGCAAAGAAGAAAAAAAGAGCTGAATGTATTCTTGAAGAACCCCAATATTTAGAAGACAATGTGCCATCAAAGCAACTAAAATTAAATATCCGGTAAGACAATCAAGGGACTATAGTGTTAAAGAAGCTAAAAGAGGGAACTGTTTCAAGTAGGGATTGGTCAACACTCACAGAAAGATTGAGTAAAATGAGGATTGGGACATTTGCTTTAGGTGTGATTACAAGGAAGGAGTTTGTGATTTTGGCTAAACCTGCTTTAACGAAGCGGTATGGGCAAGAGGATGACTGCTTTGGGTTCAAGAGAAAATGTGAGCTGAAAATGGAGACAAGAGGTTTGAAAATATTATAGCTCAGGTAAATGGTATTTCTGGTTCTAGATCCTCGAGGAGTAGCCACACTATCTTCCACAATGGTTGAACTAATTTATACTCCCACCAACAGTGTAAAAGTGTCACGATTTCTTCACAGCCTCGCCAGTATCTGCTGTTTCCTGACTTTTATAATTGCCATTCTAACTGGCTTGAGAGGGTGTCTCCTTGTGGTTTGATTTGCATTTTTCTAATGACCAGTGATGATGAACTTTTTTTCATATGTTTGTTGGCTGCATAAATGTCTTCTTTTGATAAGTGTCTGTTCATATCCTGACACAGGCACACATGTTCATTGCAGCAGTATTTACAATAGCAAAGACCAGGAACCAACCCAAATGTCCATCAGTGATAGACTAGATAAAGAAAATGTGGCACATATACACCATAGAATACTATGCAGCCATAAAAATAATGAGTTCATGTCCTTTTCAGGGACATGGATGAAAATGGAAACCGTAATTCTCAGCAAACTAACAAAGGAACAGAAAAACAAACAGCATATGTTCTTGCTCATAAGTAGGAGTTGAACATTGAGAACACATACACAGGGAGGAGAACATCACACACTGGTGCCTGCCAGGGTGGGAGGGATGCAAGGGGAGGAAGAGCATTAGGACAAATACCTAATGCATGCAGGGCTTAATACTTACATGACAGGTTGGATGGGTGCAGCAAACCACCATGGCACACGTATACCTATACAACAAACCTGCATGTTCTGCACATGTATCTCAGAAGTAAAACAAAAAAGAAAATATTATAGTTCATTTTTATGTTAATGAAAATAATAAATTTTAAGAGGGAGTGTTGATAACGGACTTAATTAGCCTTGTGAAAGCAGGAGATGATGGGATCCAGAGTATAAACAGAGGAGTTGGCTTTTGATAAGGGAAACTCATTTCTTTCTGTAGTAATTAGATGTGGAGGAAAAAGGAAGTGACTACAGATTATATTTTTGTAGGGTTGGTGGTAGGAAAATGAGCAATGCCTCTGATGATTCAGTTTCACAAAAAAGCATCAGCCAAGATTTGGGGATGGGGGGGCATCCTATAGGTGAGATTTGAGGAGTAAAGAACAGTGCCTGGAAGCCTGAAATACTTATCTATATAAGGAATTTACTGTCCTCACATCTATTTCACCACAGCGTCAGCTAACTTATAGGCATTGTCTACCTGCTTCCCTGCAGGGCACTGATACTCTGTAAATTGGTCCTTGGGGCTCTATAAGTAGAGAGAAAAGCTTGATTGAAAGGCTTTAAAACAAGTAAGGTAATAAAAGGAAAAAAATTAAAAACTTTTATTACATTCAAAAACAGCAACTCCAAAACCAGTTAAATTGCAAACACACTTATTGAGGTAACAAATCATGAGTTAAAAACAATTTAATTTTTAAAGACTTTAATTGAGTTCAAAAACAATAGTAAAACTACTTTATTAATTGTTCTGAAGTTAGTGTTTTGGAACTCAATAATTAAGTGTTTTTATTATTTTCATTTTCCTAAACTTTTCTCCACACTCAGGCCCCCTTTGCTAACAGAGCTGGCCCAAATATAAATGGGGCAGATTCTACATGTGAGGATAAACGTTGCTGATATATTTTTCAGACATTTATATGTTCTTTTCTAATCTTACCTTCAAAAATCTTATTTGTGGTTAGTTCATTCAGACCTCTATCACATGTCATTAAAAATATGCACACACATATATACATACATCCATATTCACATATATATATATACAATTATTAAATTTATCAGTCTGGAGCTATTCAGGAGACATACAGAAACCCCATTTGTACTTTGAATAATAAAAAGAATAATAATTGTTACATAGTTAACTAGGAAGATTCCGGGGTTGAGGCAGAAGCAACAAAGCAGATGCATAGAAACTCTGAAGAAGCCCTCCCCGAGGCTGAGACGCAGTCCTCTGAGTGCAGTGATAGGACTACCAGGGACACACAGCATGCCAGGGGGGGCTTG
This sequence comes from Callithrix jacchus, assembly GCF_049354715.1. Classification (NCBI taxonomy): domain Eukaryota; kingdom Metazoa; phylum Chordata; class Mammalia; order Primates; family Cebidae; genus Callithrix; species Callithrix jacchus. The sequence goes on from NC_133524.1 coordinate 143,985,523, forward strand.
TCAGAAGTTTAAAGCTACGGCTGAACCTCAGAAGCAATCCATTACTGGGGAGCTGAGAAACTTGCTGGAGAGCATAGACCACAGCTGAACTGTGAAGATGACTTCTGTGGTGGGAAAAAATCACGCCAGAAGATGTGGACTACAGCTGAAGAGGGAAAGCTACTAAGCTAAAAGCGACTGTAACTCAGGACACTGATCCCACTGGAGGACAAAACACAGAAATAAGGGAAGCTTCTTCCTTGTCTTGCCTTGCAATGTCCCCCCAGTGTCCTCTGTTGACAAAGCCTAACAAGAAGCCAGCTGGCAAAGGAGAAACATCTCACAGTCCCAATTCAGTACGACAAAGGAGGGCAAAGTGTGGAGTCAGAGACAAGAGAAAATAAATTGAGAATTATTGCCCGAAGCTACGTTCTCTCAGCTCCAAATCCATAATTCTATACTGTTCTTTCTCATTTGAGAGCTGGAGATGGGGTTGTCCCCTAACAGATGACATATAAACCAAAGATTCTATTAAAGATACAAGGACCATCTGATCTCACTCTTTTTCCCTCCTGCACACATTTAAATATATGGAAGACTGAGATTTAGGCAAAGTGACATGTCCAGTATGTTATGGTTGATTGTTAGTACAGCATACGTTCCTGATCCTCAGCACTGCGGTCTTTCCAGAGATCCCCTAGCAAGTAAATATTATAAAACTAGCACATAATAGGTTTACACTCCTTATCAATATTTAGTAGTTCTTTCAGTTACCTTCTTAGGACAATAAATTGAACTTTTACAAACAAGGAGGTAGAAAACACTCTTATACCTCTTTCTGGAAACTTTCCAATAGGAAAAGGAAAAATTATTACGTTACATCCAAATGTGCTTTTAAGCTTCAGAAGGGGCTGGGTATCGTGGCTTACGCTTGTAATCCTGGCACTTTGGGAGGCTGAGGCAGGAGGATCATCTGAGGTCAGAAATTAGAGATCAACCTGGCCAACATGGTGAAACCCTTCTCTACTAAAAATGCAAAAATTAGCCAGGCGTGGCGGTGGGCACCTGTAATCCCAGCTATTCCGGAGGCTGAGGCAGAAGAATCACTTGAGCCTGGGAGATGGAGATTGCAGTGAACTGAGATCATGCCACTGCACTCCAGCCTGGGTGACAGAGCCAGATTCCATTTCAAAATAAATACATAAACACATAAACTGTAGAAAGAAAAAAATAAAACTTCTGCTAAGTGAAACTCGATGGCAGATTAGGCTTGCTGTCTACTTAACAGGTAGTCTTAAGTGGTTTCATGTAAATTATTTTCAATACACAATGAACTTCAAGAGTAAGTTACATAGCAGGTAGCAGTAGATAACTATGGTTGCAAAAGTAAACTTTATATTAGTTGGTGAATAGGTGTTGTTGGGTGTTTGCCATCACGTTCTTCTTGGGTGGGTTGTTAACTGTTTAAATAACCATGTGAAAAAAAAATAGAAGGAAAGAGGAAAACATTCAGTGCATCGGCAGGTCTGTTCACAAAAAGACACAGATTTTGCTGAGGAAAGCTACTTCTACTGCTCATTAACAGAGAGGCAAAAGTGATACATTGCCTTGAGAAAACCGCTGGGATGCAGGCCTGCTTATAGGGGTTTCTGAATACTGAAAGCAGCTTATTTGAGCCAAGCTGGAAGTAGGAAAGTCAGCCAAGGTGACAAAATTTCATACTGAGGCTGTTACGCCCCCAGGAACACTGGATCTTTGTATCAGCTAAGCTGACAAAAAACTTTGGTTCTGCACAGTCAATGGACCCAGACGCCCGGTTGCAGTAGGGAGGGTTCCCTTTACAATAAGAACTAGATGAATTCAGGTTGAAGTGGAGAATCCTTGGAAAATCTCTCCTCTCTCCTTAAGGGAATAATGTTTTTCAATAGGTATGTGTGTTCAGGAGTCCTATGCATAAAACATAAATATAAAAACACAGGAGTTTTACAACTGAGACAGATCTGGATTCAAATCCAGACTTAACAAATGATTTAATCTCACAGAGTTCCAACCTCCTTGGAAACCTCATGAATAAAGTGAAACTACCAATGCCTACTTGTAGGATATTGGGAAGACACAATAAAGATATGCTATAAACACCTAGTTCCACACTTGATCTATCAAACGGTTGCTGCTACTATTACTATTAGTACTACTACTGGACCATTAGCACCAATCTTGAGCCCAACAGTCCTTTTCTGAAGGGAGAACACTGACGAGGCCAGCATACGAAGCAGATTGACTGAGAGGTTCTATCTCTCCTTCTTGGGGAACAGAATGTGTTGGGCACAACACACACATAGATCTCCTTCATACTCTCACCCCGTCAATCTCCAGTCTCTCCCCCATTCCCTGAAGCATAAAAGAGAGACTGTACTATAAATGAGACAAAATGGGCTTTTATAAAATGAAACAGCAAAGGAAATAAGATAAAATCTAAAAGCAGTAAAATGATCTAAAACCAATCTCAAACATGAAGCACTAAGTGGAAATAATGGTTTTAAACTTACCATATTCTTATAGGGTCTACCAATATATTAATGTAAAGAAGAAAAAAAAACACAAAAAAGTAAAGGAGAGAAATTAACCAAGATAATTAAACACTTGAATAAAAATGATAAAGCATTCTACAAACACTACAATATACAAAAAATCAATAGAACCTAGAACATTAAATGACAAGCCAGTTAGGTAAAATGTACCATTAGCAAAAATGATATACTAAAGAGAGTAACTGGTAAAATGAAATAGTTCATAAAAATCTGACAAAACCACAAAATATAAAAATATACAAAAACCAGCTTAGGATCAAACCTGTCTGGAGAATGAGCTTTTTTTAAATGGAGGAAAGGGATACTTCTTAAAAAAGAATACACTATAGGGGAAGATGAGGCAAGAGACGTACATCCAGCTGAAAGGCAGTGGTCCAGTCACTGAAGGAACAAGTCTAAGCACTATGTCCCTCACGTCCCATATGATAGTAGGAACATAAGTTAGTACTATTTTAGAATAGTACCTATTATGGGTTGATTTTGAGCTCTGGATAGAGACAGATATGGATACATATTCTTGCTCTGTCACTTCCAAGCCATGTGAATTTGGGCAAGTTATATATATATAATCTCTCTATGCTTCACTTTCCTCATCTATAAAACATGGCTATGATTAGTATCTTTCTCATAAGATCATCATGAATAAATGAGATAATCCATTTAAAGAGCTTAGTATAGACTTCCACACTAGCATAAACTCAATAAATGGTAGATGTTTCTTTTATCATTATTAGCTTAGGTAACAGAGATAGTGCAGGTGGCAAAGAGCTGTATTAGTCCATTCTTGTATTGCTATAAAGAACTATCTGAAACTGGGAGATTTATAAAGAAAAGAGGTTTCACTGACTTACAGTTCCATAGGCTGTACAGGAAGCATGGCTGGGAAGGCCTCAGGAAACTTACAATCATGATAAAAGTGAAGGGGAAGCAGGCACGTCCTACATGGCTGGAGCGGGAGGAAGAGAGTGAAGGGGCGGGGTGCAACACACTTTTTTTTTTCAGGCAAGAGTCTCATTCTATCACCCAGGCTGGAGTACAGTGCCGCAGTTTTGGTTTACTGCAACCTCTGCCTCCTGGGTCCAAGCCATTCTCCTGCCTCAGTCTCCTGAGTAGCTGGGATTACAGGTCTGCACTACCAGATCCGGCTAATTTTTGTATTTCTAGTAGAGGTGGGGTTTCACCATGTTGGTCAAGCTGGTCTCAAACTTCTGACCTTGTGATTCTCCCATCTCAGCCTCCCAAAGTGCTGGTATGACAAGTGTGAGGCACCGTGCCTGGCCAGGCTACACACTTTTAAACAACCAGATTGCTTGAGAATGCATGCACTGTCACGAGAACAACAAGGGGATAATCTGCTCCCATGATCCAATTACCTCCCACTAGGACCCTGCTCCAACATGGAGTATCACAATTCGACAGGATGCTTGGGTGGGGACACAAATCCCAACCATATCAGGAGCCCTTTGGAACATGGCACACAGTGTTCTGCTCAACACCACTAATCATTAGAGAAATGCAAAGCAAAACCACAATGCAATACCATCTCAAATCTACCAGAATGGTTATTGCTAAAAAGTAAACAAAAAACAAAACAAAACAAAAACACACACAGATACTGGTGCAGCTGCCAATATCTCTTCAACATCAGAGGACAGGAGGAAAACAACAAATGCCACATAGAATTTAAATGAAGTAATCAATAAGTATACACAAGCCCCCTTCCTCCATTAGGATAAAACATTATAGGATAAATTTGAGGTGTTTGGAGTTCCCACAGATTACCTGAGGAGAGCTCCAGAAAATATATTGTTTTTTAAGGCTTATTAAAGATAGTAATGTTGAAACCCAGAGGGAAAATGAATTTGCCCCAATTCACCCAGATCAGGTTTGAAAAATGTATCACCAGACTCTATCTCTTTTTGCATACTACACTTCTATATTTCAATTTAGGAGTATTAAATTTTATTAGACTGAATATCAACAGTATACATCACACTTCAGATATGATGCAATGTCTGTGTCTAACCAAGCATTCCTTGTAGTACCTACAAAGGCCTCATACATACTTACAATACTCATCATGAGTTCATGTCCTTTGCAGGGACATGGATGAATCTGGAAACCATCATTCTCGGCAAACTGACACAAGAACAGAAAACCAAACACCGCATGTTCTCACTCATAGGTTGGTGTTGAACAATGAGATCACATGGACACAGGGAGGGGAACATCACACACTGGGGTCTGTTGCGGGGTCGGCGGCTAGGGGAGGGATAGCGGGGTGGTAGTGGGGAGATTGGGGAGAGCTAACATTGGGAGAAATACCTAATGTAGGTGATGGGGGGATGGAGGCCGCAAACCACCATGGCATGTGTATACCTATGTAACAGTCCTGCAAGATCTGCACATGTACCCAGAACTTAATGTATAACAAAAAAGAAAAAAAATACTCAATACATATGCACCTAGGCAACCTATTATGTTGTAATTGCAATTACTTTTGCACCAACCTAATAGTAAACATTTGTTCATTTACACATTCATTCACTGAGCAAATATATTAAGCACCTGTTATATGCAAGTTTTGTGTTTGGAACTTCAAAGTAAAACTAATCAGTCAATATATCTGACCTTGAAAGTTTACAGACTAGCTGGGGTGACAATCAGGAAAATAAATATAGCAAACCGATGAGGTGAGTGCAATAACAGAAATACATGGACAGTATTATTTGACTTGCCATCATCACACAAAACACAAGGAAACTGTCTCCCTTGTTCAAAAGCAATGCTCTCCTCCTCATATAGGCTTAGTGTGCCAAATGGGGTGACATATGAAGCATGAGCGCATCCCACCCTCATGCATTATGGCCACTGATATCAGCTGTTTCCAGTCCTAAAACTTATGCAACTACACATATGCTGAAATGAAGTGACTCTACCTCTAGATACACTGCCTATTTATCCAAAACCTCAACTATGACCAGTGTATATCTGAATATGGTACAGATTCAGACTGTGGACAGGGAACACTGAAGCAGCTACACTGAGAAAACAGTGGTGGCTCAGCTGCCTCTGTGCTGGTCAAATGCCAGGCTAGCCAACAAACGCTTTGTATATACAGAGTAGTTTTTTCACAAGTTTTGCAAATTTTACTTCTAATGAACCCAGTATTCTCTGATGAGAAACATCTCCCTTTTACTCTTCCTAGGATATGTTCAATGACAGGAAATTGCTTAGCATATAGTAGAGAGTCAGTAAATATGTAGTTGCTGATTGCAATTCAGGAGTATTTAGGGTCTCTACAGGGCTCAACTGGAACAGCCAGCTGTTTTAATACAAACCATCCTTCAGAGGCTCTTTTAGGAACTGTCTCTAAAGTGCTGAATAATGAGTATAGCAGACAGCTTTGGTTTGCTGCTTAGGATCCATTTTCTTCTCCTTTAGGGCAACAGAATCCTAAACTTTCTCTATTAGATGATTTGCAACACTTTCCAAAAACCTAAACACGTTATCATTACTGGGAACAGTAAGAAACATCCACTTGTCTCCTGAACAAGGAGACATATTCATAGGGAGTTGTTCATAGCCATCTGTGACCTCAGGAGTCACTGGCACTAGGATGATGTCAACACCATCGGAAACAGATATGAAAGACAAAAATAAACTAGGTCCTTAGTGATCCTATTTGGTCACTGAACCAGAGCATGTAAAAATCACAGTATCTCTGGATTATTCAGTTATATAAGTCTATAAATTACCATTGTAATTTAACAATTTTGAGTCAGGTGAGGAGTCGTATGCAACTGAAAACATTCTCATTTATACACTGGTAATTGTGAAATGAAATTGAAACTGGTACTTAGAGACGTATTTCTTTCCTGAGTGACACATCTATAGTTTCTTCTAAAAGAAGCCACTATTTCTTCTAAAATAAATTAATAGAGTTTTCATAACTACTTGCAAATCCATGGGATAGTCTCTGAAATCTTATTTCACCACCGGAATAAACTACAGTCCTTTCTTCTGCCCTTGGGCGAGTTATTCCTTCAACTGCTGGTTAGTGACAGATCATAACTGCTTCCCAGAATGCAATTTTAGAAGCCTAAGACAGATTTCATTTCTTATAGAAACGGACCTGAATATTCTTTGAACCCGAGTGTTCTCTGGACCCGAATGTACTCCATTCACATCACTGGCTTCCTTAAAAGACTCCTGTACAAACGTTGCAACACTGTGGAAGTATAAATTTGGATCAGTAATGAAGATAGAGATCTATTGAGAAGAATTACTGAACACAATCCTGTTCTAATTGGCATGTATGACTGTTGGGGTTTTACGGTTCAGGGGAATGCTTAGCTTGCTCCCCAGTGGGCTCCAGGCTCTTGGATTCTCACCCTCTTAAGAATGAGAGAGGGGACCATGGCAGATGCCCTTATAAAGTAAAATACCAGACCCCAGTGTTTGCAGAAAGTGATTTATTTAGGTAGACAAAGAAAAAGGAGAGGAAGAGAGAAAGCTGCCACCAGAGAGTGTGTGTGTGGAAGGGGACCCCAGAGGGGAAATTCAGGAGAGAGAAACACAGCTTCCACACTGGGTAGAAGGGGACCCCAGAGGGGAAATTCGCCCGGATGAGGGAAACAGACTTTTAGCCTGGGGGGAATTCCCATCTTCTCCAAGTTCCCTGGCTAAAGAAAAGCGTTCCCTTAAACTTCCACTGGAGTGATTGACTTTTGACCATTTCCCGTGCCCACGAAAATTAAAACAGAAACTATTAAATCTCCCAGATCCAGAGGTATGGGAGGAGGGTATGGCACTGGGAAGTTTTTGCCCTTAAAACTATGCCCCCTTGTGGACGTGGAAAGAGAACACCTTCCCTCATTCTCCCCTCTGAACGGGAAAGTTTAACTTCTGTTGGAACACGGGCGTTTATTGCTTTTTAACTACTTCCTACTGAAAGGGGGTGTACAAGGGGTCCTGCAGTTGAGGTTTCCCCCAGAGGGGAGCCTTTCAGGGTGCAGGTTGATCCTGAGGTCCATGACAGAGTCCACAAGCCAAGGACATCCGGGGATCCAGTGGCAGGATTATTTGCGACCTTATGGTTTTAGAAGAAACGAATGTGACAAGGTGGTTAGAGATGAGATGCCCACAGGTCAACAAATATAGAATGGTTATAAAGGAGCCTAGGAGAGAACAGAGCCAGGACAGTTAGATGTTAAACAAGCTTCACAACACTGTTTCTTGAAGGTCTTTAGCCCTGTGTCTGATTGATTCCTGAGTTCTTTAACTTTGATTAAAATAACACTTAACTAGTTTACAAAACAGCAGCATTTTTCCTAGAAAAAGACGGGTTCCCTTTCCACTATGAAAAGGATCATCGGAGTTTGAGATTTACTTTGGTCAGGCCCACTTCTCCTTCTACTACCTGTAGGGGGCAGAGTTGGGGCATTTTGGTAGCCTGAGAAGCCCTGGCCGTTTTGGCCCTTTCTGGCTCCTGCTGGGGTACGGAGCTGAGGAGCCCTGGTTGGCACTGGTGGAGGTAGTTGCCACAGGGAGTTCCACATATGGACGTAGTTCTGAGGAGGTCTGAGTAGGGTATAGGGTACAAGCCTGACAGAGCTGAGGCTTATTCCTTAGGGAAAATAAAATTTCACACCGTTTACCCTTACTTTTACAATACAGGTCTAATTGTAGAATAGTGGCATAATTTATACTTCCTTTTGGAGACCAGAGTTTTCCACTTGGTAGAGGGTAATTTGGCCACACTGTTTGGCAGCAGAAGATAAGCTGCTTCTTTTTTAAAGGTTTGTGTTAAATTGGTCCCAATTTTCCAGTATACACTTTAATGGGGATTTATTTGATTTTGGGAAGATTGGCACCCATCTGAAATTGAACACAAGGAATGCCAGCATTCCTGGTTAATAATTACAGCCACTCGACCTGAGGCATTCCTCAGGTAAGATACTGGTAATGGAGCATTTTCCAGTTAGTATCTTGAAATTTTGGTGCCCAAGATGCGTGATCATTTTTTTCGGGGGGCCTCCCATGTAGTGGATTTGAATTACGCCTACCAACATCACAGGACACTGTCGCTTACTGTTTGCATGCCTTCAGTGACCACTATGGAGGCATGAAGGGCTGCTGGGTTAAGTGGTTTGTACCAACGAGTCCTTGACAAGGCCAGTGAGGCTTAGGAGATGGGTACCAGTATTTCCTAGCAAAAGCCCAATTTACATGGCCAGATTATAAAATTGCCCCAGAAGGGTAAACTTCTAGTCAGGGACCATTAGAGCACACCATTTAAAGAAGGCAGGTCACATGGCTGACGCTGGAACAATACACTTAGGACCCAGCCTCCTTTTTCAACCCATTTTCTATTGTAGGAAAATGCCCTTAGGGATGTGAGGCCTGCCATTGACTATCTGGGAACAGCAACAGGTTTAACTATGATCTTCTAGATGGGAAAATTCTGCCATAGAGAAAGAGCCAATCCTAAGCAAGACAAATTATACATCAAACAGAAAGTCCCATCGCCTTTAGCTTCTGAATTTTCCAAAAGGTCTCCCCAATTTAAGACTGGCTCCACTAGGGATTTGAACCAGCAACTTTGCAGTTGCCTTCACCTTAACCAACTGTGCTAACAGGCCACTTGTTAGGAAAATTCAGAAAGCTTTCATAGGGTCTGAACCAGCAACCTTGCAGTTGCAGGGCCTACAGGATAACCAAATGTGCTAATAGGCCACTCGTGTTCAGGCAAAGGTTTTTTTTTTTTTTTTTGGGGGGGGGGGACGGAGTTTCGCTCTTGTTACCGAGGCTGGAGTGCAATGGTGCGATCTCGGCTCACCGCAACCTCTGCCTCCTGGGTTCAGGCAATTCACCTGCCTCAGCCTCCTACGTAGCTGGGATTACAGGCACACGCCACCATGCCCAGCCGATTTTTTGTATCTTTAGGAGAGACGGGGTTTCACCACGTTGACCAGGATGATCTCGATATCTTGACCTCGTGATCCACCCGCCTCGGCCTCCCAAAGTGCTGGGATTACAGGCGTGAGCCACCTCCCGGCCTGCAGAAAGCTTTCTTAATCCATATCTAAATGAGAATGCTGCACCTAGGTGGTGTGGCCACCTGAAAGATGGGCGGGGCTGACAGCCAGCAGCAGCCTTTCCTTTCCCAGCCTACGCAAGCTGAGAGAAAAAAACCACTTGCTGCTGTGAGTTTAAAAGCCGCATTTGCAGCTGCCGTTGGGCGGGCTGTGAGTTCCAGGAACTGTGCCCCGCCCCCGTGGCTTTTGTTCCCACACGTAGATACCGCCAGAACCATGTGCGCACTTGGGCCACTCTTTGAGGCGCTGCCCACACAGGGAACTGGGGCCGGCAGGCAAACACCCTGGGGAGCCTTTTTAAAGTCCTGCCTATGACCGGAGATGCCAGAGAGGCCTGCCAGAACCCTGCGCCATGCCGCCGTGCTTCCCAGTCCCATGCTGGCTGCAGTTTTACACAGGCTCGGGCTACACCCCGCCCCTCCCCTGCTGTTTTTCTCCAGCCCAATTGCGGCTTGCTGCACAAGCCTGGGCCTAGCCTCCAGGGCTGGGCTGCGGGCAGTCCCAGTTCCCAGCCAGCAAGGGGCGGAAAAGCCCAGGGGGAGTGCTTGCCCAATCTGCTCCACAGGCTTCCACAGGTTTTTGTCCCAGAGATAATAGCTGAAGGATAGAGAAAGAGAGGGAAAGCAGATAGAGAGCTTGGAGGAAAAAACCGCATTTTTTTTTTTTTTTTTTGAGAAAGTCTCATTCCGTCACCAGGCGCCAGGCTGTAGTGCAGTGGTGCGACCTTGGCTCACTGCAACCTCTGCCTCCTGGGTTCAAGCAATTCTCCTGCTTCAGCCTCCCGAGTAGTTGGGACTACAGGCGCATGCCACCATGCCCAGCTAATTTTTTTGTATTTTTAGTAAAGACGGGGTTTCACCATGTTGGCCAGGATGGTCTTGATCTCTTGACCTCGTGATCCACCCGCCTCAGCCTCCCAAAGTGCTTGGATTACAGGCGTGAGCCACTGCGCCCGGCCAAAACTGCACCCTTTTTTTTTTTTTTTTTTTTTGAGACGGAGTTTTGCTCTTATTACCCAGGCTGGAGTGCAATGGTGCAATCTCGGCTCACCGCAACCTCTGCCTCCTGGGTTCAGGCAATTCTCCTGCCTCAGCCTCCTGAGTAGCTGGGATCACAGGCACGCGCCACCATGCCCAGCTAATTTTTTTTGTATTTTTAGTAGAGACGGGGTTTCACCATGTTGACCAGGATGGTCTCGATTTCTTGACCTCGTGATCCACCCACCTCAGCCTCCCAAAGTGTTAGGATTACAGGCGTGAGCCACTGCGCCTGGCCAAAACTGCACTTTTTTTTTTTTTTTCTCTGAGACGGAGTTTCGCTATTACCCAGGCTGGAGTGCAATGGCGAAATCTCGGCTCACCGCAACCTCTGCCTCCTGGGTTCAGGCAATTCTCCTGCCTCAGCCTCCTGAGTAGCTGGGATCACAGGCACGCGCCACCATGCCCAGCTAATTTTTTTTGTATTTTTAGTAGAGACGGGGTTTCACCATGTTGACCAGGATGGTCTCGATTTCTTGACCTCGTGATCCACCCACCTCAGCCTCCCAAAGTGTTAGGATTACAGGCGTGAGCCACTGCGCCTGGCCAAAACTGCACTTTTTTTTTTTTTTCTCTGAGACGGAGTTTCGCTATTACCCAGGCTGGAGTGCAATGGCGAAATCTCGGCTCACCGCAACCTCTGCCTCCTGGGTTCAGGCAATTCTCCTGCCTCAGCCTCCTGAGTAGCTGGGATCACAGGCACGCGCCACCATGCCCAGCTAATTTTTTTTGTATTTTTAGTAGAGACGGGGTTTCACCATGTTGACCAGGATGGTCTCGATTTCTTGACCTCGTGATCCACCCACCTCAGCCTCCCAAAGTGTTAGGATTACAGGCGTGAGCCACTGCGCCTGGCCAAAACTGCACTTTTTTTTTTTTTTCTCTGAGACGGAGTTTCGCTATTACCCAGGCTGGAGTGCAATGGCGAAATCTCGGCTCACCGCAACCTCCGCCTCCTGGGTTCAGGCAATTCTCCTGCCTCAGCCTCCTGAGTAGCTGGGATTACAGGCACGCGCCACCATGCCCAGCTAATTTTTTTTGTATTTTTAGTAGAGACGGGGTTTCACCATGTTGACCAGGATGGTCTAGATATCGTGACCTTGTGATCCACCCACCTCGGCCTCCCAAAGTGCTGGGATTACAGGGGTGAGCCACAGCGCCTGGCCCAAAACTGCACTTTTAATTCTGGCTGGCCCACGCCACTTAAGATGGGCTACTCCAGTACTCTTAAAGAGATAGGACAGATCACGCCTATCTCTTTAAAAAAAAAAAAAAGAGGACAGAATGGGGCTAGTTTTACTTACGATTTGAAGTCGTCTTCTCCTGGCTGGCTCACCAAATGGGGTTTTGGGGTTCAGGGGAACACTTAGACCTCTCCCCAGTGGGCTCCAGGCTCTTGGTTTCTTGCTTTCTTAAGAATGAGAGAAGGGACAATGCAGGTGCCCTTGTAAAATATTGGACCCCAAACAGTGTTTGCAGAAAGTGATTTATTTAGGTAGAGAAAGAGAAAAAGGAGAGGAAGAGAGAAAGCTTCCACCAGAGAGACTGTGTAGAAGGGGATCCCAGAGGGGAAATTCGCCCGGATGAGGGAAACAGGGACTTTTAACCTGGGTGGAATTCCCACCTCCTCCAAGTTCCCTGGCTAATGAAAAGCGTTCCCTTAAACTTCCGCTGGAATGATTGACTTTTGACTGTTTCCCGCGCCCGCGAAAATTAAAACAGAAACTGTTAAATCTCCCGGATGTAGAGACATGGGAGGGTGGCATGGCGCTGGGAAGTTTTTGCCTTTAAAACTATGCCCCCTTGTGGACCCGAAAAGAGCACCCCTTCCCTCATGACCATGGGCTATTTGGAGTGAGTCTGAGAAAGAACTGGGGATTACTGTAAAGCATCCTGGATACCTAATTTAAGGTACAGAATGCCATGAGCAGACCCTCTTTAGAAGTATAATCAGAGCCTCCTATGTAACAATACATAAATCAGGTCTCTGCCTTTTCTTAACAAGTAATACCTTTTTCATGCTGACATTTGATGACTAGAACATATCATCCAATTTTTCACTGATTTACATTGAACATCTAAACTCAAGGAACCCAGTCTTGACTTGACTGCTGTCTAGTTCTTGCTAAAATCCCAACTAAGTGGTACTGGCAGAAGAATTGACAGACACTGATAGAACTGATTACATTTCACAGACACAGAATTAAGTCTAAATAAAAATTGAGTGGGTGGTAAAGAAAACAGCATAATGTAGCGAGAAAAAAAATGGAGGAACAATTCAAATAATTTTGAGATAATCGTTCACATGGCAAAAGACTCAAGATAGATATTCAAACTATATACCCAAATACATTCTAGATAAACAAACCCCCTCCAAGCATAGAAATGAATATATAGATGAATTATTAATCTCTTGGTATAAGTTTTAAACAAATTTTAAAACATAAAAGTAGTCAAAGAATTTGCAAAGGAAAAGAAAGATTTGATGACCTAAACATGTAATACTTTTGTATGCCAAAAAATTTTTAAGGAAATAACAAACTGGTAAAAACAAAACATAACAAACTTCCTCAAACGGTAATTATGTCAATATATTTAATTTTAAAAATGCTCCCAATAACTTAAGACAAAATATATCCATTATCTAATAAAAAATCAGGAACAAAATGGAATTCATACACTCAAATGACTCCAAACACACTTAGAATGACTAAATTAAAATAGTTCTTTAGGCTTTTATCTCAATGATATCAAGCTGTTCATGCCTTGGGTGATGACATAAATTACTGGCCAAATGAGGATACTTTTGAATGAAAAAGAGTACTATTCATAATTATGCAGTGACAATATGAATAAAGACCAGGTACGCCAGGCAAACTGGGATGCATTGGTCATCCCACCCCTGTCTCAAGAAGCTATCAAAGAGAAGCACAAAATCAGAGTCTGAAACATGCCCTCAGGCAAAAATCAGTTTTAGTGTTCATTTATGTTTCCGGATTCCCAGTTTCACTCCCTTTTTTTCTTCTAAACATGTCCCTTAGTTTTCTAGTGAGTTCAATGATGTAATTAAAATGTTTTTAAAAATAGTTTATCAAGCATTTTTAGTTGTTTTACATGGGAGGATAGCTCAGGGTAACTAGTTTCCCACTCTGCTATAAATAGAGATCCTTATTGCCATCTTTTAATGTGTATAAACATGCAAACATACACATAAAGAGAAATGCAATTTTAAAAAGTCTGGAAAGAGGGCCAGGCATGGTGGCTCACACCTATAATCCCAGCACTTTGGGAGACTGAGGCGGGTGGATCACCAGATCAAGAGATTGAGACCATCTTGGTCAACATGGTGAAATCCCATCTCTACTGAAAATACAAAAATTAGCTGGACATGGTGGTGCGAGCCTGTAGACCTAGCTACTCAGGAGACTGAGACAGGGGACTGGCTTGAACCCAGGAGGCAGAGGTTGCGGTGAGCCGAGATTGCACCATTGCACTCCAGCCTGGGTAACAAGAGCGAAACTCGGTCTGAAAAAAAAACAACAAAAGAAAGTCTGGAAAGAAATATTAAATGTTAAGAGTCACAATTGATAGGAAGCAGAAATATGCATGACATGTTTTTTTCATCAAAATTTCTCTATATATCCCAATGCTTTACAGTGAGTTGTATTACTTTTGCATAAGAGAAAAAAAGCTGAGATGATTGATATTTGAGGAAATCAATCTAAGAAATAAGCTAATCTTCCATGAGTTGAGAATCAGCAAGCTCTATTCTGTTTTTGTTGTTTTTTTAAATTGTACTTCAGGTTCTAGGGTACATGTGCAGATCATGCAGGACTGTTGTAATAGGTACACACATGGCAATGTGGTTTGCTGCTTCCAACTCCCCATCACCTTCAACTGGCATTTCTCTCCATGTCCCTCCCTTGGCCCCCCTCAACAGACCCCATTGTGCGATGCTCCCCTCCCGGTGTCCATGTGTTCTCATTGTTCACCACCCACCTATAAGTGAGAATATGCAGTGTTTTATTTTCTGTTCTTGTGTCAGCTTGCTGAGAATTATGGTTTCCAGATTCATCCATGTCCCTACAAAGGACACAAACTCATCATCTTTTATGGCTGCATAGTATTCCATGATGTGGAATACTAAGGAAATATGTGCCACATTTTCCTTGTCCAGTCTATCATCAATGGGCATTTGGGTTGGTTCCAGGTCTTTGCTATTGTAAACAGTACTGCTATGAACATAATTGTGCATGTGTCTTTATAATAGAATGATTTATAATCCTTTGGGTATATACCCAGATTTTTTAATGATCGCCAGTCTAACTGGCGTGAGGTGGTATCTCAATGTGATTTAGATTTGCATTTCTCTAATAATCAGTGATGAGCATTTTTTCATATGTCTCTTAGCCTCATATGTCTTCATTTGAAAAGTGTCTGTTCATATCCTTCACCCACTTCTGGGTGTTTTTTTTTTTTTCTTGTAAATCTGTTTTAGTACTTTGTAGATTCTGGATATTAGCCCTTTATCAGATGGGTAGATTGCAAAATTTTTTTCCCATTCTGTTGGTTGCTGGTTCAATTAGGTCCCATTTGTCTATTTTGGCTTTTGTTGCCAGTGCTTTTGGTGTTTTAGTCATGAAGTCCAGCAGGCTCTATTCTTAAATAAAATCATGTAATCAAGAGCTCTATGTCTTAATTATTGTATTTTACTTCCTTTTAGAAACATATTCATTATATTATTTCTAACCATTTTGCCCTAATTTTTTTAAATCAAGGACCAGTATATCAGAAACAATCATTTGAAGAACATCTCAGAATGTCCTGTAAAACTGATGGAAAACACTACCCAACTGCTGTTCACTGCCTTCTATACAAGTATTCTTTTCTCCAATGTCTCTTACAGAAACCAATGAAAATTCACGTTCCATAACCAATTGGCATGGGCATGGTCCATTTTAATCACTTACGGTTATAAAATACTTTTTGTCTAGCTGTCAATATCCTCGGTATAAAGTGGGGATAATAATCTATTTAACAGGTTTACTATGGCAATGACATGGTGTAACATTTCCAAAGCACCTATATGGTGCCCTTCTTTCCTGTCACCACCACTTTTGTGCATTAACAGATAAATGTAGCCCTCAATTTTATGTGATTTGTATTTGTTTTGATTCTTTATTTTTCCCCCATTTTAAATGTAGCTGAGTTTTTCTCTGTAAGGCCAAATTCTTTTGGAAAGTAGGTAAACACAACCAACTCACTACAACCTCCACCTCCCAGGTTCAACCACTGAAATTAACTAAGTTTACTGAAGAAGCTATATATTTCAGAAGGTCTGTTCATCCTCATTGTTGCCACCACTAGGGGCTCAGCTTTTTTTTTTTTTTTTTTTTTTTTTTTTGAGACGGCGTCTTGCTCTGTCACCCAGGCTAGAGTGCAGAGGTGCGATTTCAGCTCACAGCAACTTCTGCCTCCTTGGTTCAAGCAAGCAATTCTCCTGTCTCAGCCTCCTGAGTAACTGGGGTTACAGGCATGTGCCACCACACCCAGCTAATTTTTGTATTTTTAGTAGATACAGGGTTTCATTATATTGGTCAGGCTGGTCTCGAACTCCTGACCTTGGGTGATACACCCACCTTGGCCTCCCAAAGTGTTCAGACTACAGGCATGAGCTACCATGCCTAGCCCCAGCTATCTTTAAAAAATACCAGTGATTTCTTTAACAACATTTACTGGCTGAGCAAATGTTTAACACCTGCTATGTGCCAGGTGCTGTTCTAAACCCAGCAGATACAGCACTGATTAAAGTAGACAAGGTACTTGTGCTCTTGCAGGTCATTTTTGTGTATATGTTTTTAGAGGGTATGTGATGGTGAAGAGACTGACAAGCAAGTCAGTTATAAATTATGATACATAATACTTTGATTGAAATATTCAGGATAGGCCGGGCATGGTGCCTCACACCTGTAATCCCAGCACTTTGGGATGCTGAGGCAGGCAGATCACCTGAGGTCAGGAGTTTGAGACCAGCCTGACCAACATGGAGAAACCCTGTCTCTATTAAAAAAAAAAAAAGCAAGAAAGAAATATGCAGGATCGTGTGATTTAGAATGACTGGATGGTAATTTAAGGAGAGTACTAGGGTTATGCAGATGATATCTGAGTTAATTTTACCTAACATGTTTTGAGTACCTACTAGTGTTAGGCATATTTTTAAGCACTTCACATGCAGTAACTTAATCTTATAACATCCCTACAAAGGGTTATCATTATCCATATATTATATATGAGGAAATTGAGGCACCAAGAAATTAAGTAACCTGACAAAGTTAGGAGGTAGAGATAGGATTCAAATGCAGGTATTTTTATTCTGCAATCTGGTGTGCTCTACCACCATCAGAGGCATTTGAACCAGAGTGACTTCATTTTGAATAAGGGTTAGGTAAAATAAGCCTTAGACCTACTGGGCTGCATTCCCAGGAAGTTAGGCATTCTTAGTCACTGAACAAGATAGGAGGTCTGGACAAGATACAGGTCACAATTGTGTGTGTGTGTGTGTGTGTGTGTGTGTATATATATATATATATATATACACACACACACAAACGGGAATAGTATAACAAGCAGAAGTAATAATAAATTCAAAAGCCCTCAAGTGGGCATGATAGAAATGATCCAGTACAAATTGTTACATTGAAACATGAGAAGTAAAAGAATATAACAGCAATAGTGACATCCTTAAATAGGTGAGAATTACTGCTGAGAGAGAAGTGTGCAGTGGTGCGCATGTGCTCCACTATCAAGAACTGTGACTGGGAGTTAAGGCTGACTCACAGCTGGGAGCTACCACAGGCTAGTGTAGAAGCCAGGGAGACTACTGCCCGCTTTTTCTATTACCTAGGGTTAATCACTCTTGAGAAAAGGAGGTTCCATTATTACACGTTAATGAAAAGCTTTCAGCCTTCCAAAAGGTTTGAGACTGTATTTCACAGCTTTCCCTAATATTTCCCTTATTAGGTCAAAGGGGGATTACCCATTAGTGGTATTTGTTCTGTCCCCAGAACCAAAGCTTTTATTCATAAAACCATTTTATTCAAAAAAAAAAAAAAACACTCTTTTTTGCCAACCACCCTGAGTGAATCCCAACAAAGCATTTAACATAATAAAATATTTTGATTCAGAGATAATAACTTTGTTATAGATAGTTACACAGGCGTGAGCAGGGCAGGAGAGGGCCCTTCCCCCACTCACAAGGAATGTTGGGTAATGTTCCGCAATTATCACATTGCAGCTCTACAAGTTATAAACTGGCAGCCATCGCCAGCGAAAGGCCATTTCCGGATGATCACACCTGTTGCACTAACGTGTAAATGGAACACAGGTGCCAGGGAGATACAAATTCCTGGACATGTGCATTAAGAGACAATATGGTGGAGTAGGCCCTTCTAGGAACACACTACCAGAAAAGGGAAGAAAGATTCAGATGGGCATGGATACCACTTCCTAAACACACTGCATGTGCTCACTTCACAAGGGTAACAGGGTTACAGCACGTGCAGCCAGCCCACCCTAAGGAAAGAATCATGGGAGAGGGGTCCATAAAGTCCTAGGATCAAGGTTAAACACTGCACTTACCTTCAGGTGCCTACGTCGGTCTCTTCTAAGCCTTCTTTCCTTTCTTTCCAGTTCTAAAACCTTTTAAAATAAACTTCCCCTCCTACTCTGCAACTTGTTTCAGTCTCTTTTTCCTCCTTATGCCCCTCGAATGAGGGGCATAAGGAGGCAAGAATTGAGGTTGCTGCAGACTCCTCACGAGTAATGCAGATACATTTCACCGGCAACAACTTCACCTATGATTATCTCATCTCAAGCTAAAAATTAATTCAGGAAATAAACTTAGTATTTGGAGTCCTATCCTAGACTCTGTCAGTCTTCTGCCCATCTTCCTTTGGATCCCTTTACCATTCTCAGGCACACAGGCTCCTTCCAAAAGCCAGCACTACTATCGGTGTTCTTTGTAGGAGGAAAACTCTCAGGCTGCTGGAATCCCTGACCACACCCAAGAAGAGCAAGCAGTACCTGGGAATTTACATTCCTTACATGTAGCCCTAGGCTAATGACAGGATGGTATAGAAAAGCTGCCTTTTTACATATTTTAAGTTCAGCCCAAAGGTTTCTCTGTACAAAGTGAACTGTAACCTAACTGGCTATATAGACTGTAACCTACTGCTGTGCTAATCACTGAGTTGAAGACAAGCAAAGGTGGCCAACTGTTCAAACCCTGTTCAAATAAGGCAAACACCACGCTGGAACCAATCCAGCTGTTTCTGTACTTAGCTTCCATTTTCTGTACTTCACTTTTCTTTTCCTCTCCATAAATCATCTCTGGCCACATGGCAGCTCTTGAGTCTCTCTGAATCTATTCTTGTCCAAGGGCTGCCTGATTCACTAACCATTCTTCGTGCAATTCAATCGTTATTTAATTTGTCTAAAGATTTTATTTTGACACCCACAGTGCCAGAGACATTTGAAGCATAATGACTACATCTTGAAAGGGACTGGGTAAAATAAGACTCAGACTTTCTGGGCCACATCCCCAGGAGGTTAGACATTCTCAGACACAGGATGAGACAGAGGTCGGAAGGACTGGTATCACAAGATACATGTCAAAAAGACCCTGCTGATAAAACAGGATGTAGTAAAGAAGCCAGTTAAAACCCACCAAATCCCAGACAGTAATGAAAATGACCTCTGGTCATTCTCATTGCTCATTATATGTTAATTATAATGCATTTCCAAGCTAAAGGACACTCACATCAGCACCAGGAGAGTTTACAAATGCCATGGAAACATCAGGAACTTATTCAGTATGTTCTAAAAGGGGGACAAACCCTCAGTTTTGGGAATTGCCTACCTCTTTCCAAGAAAAGTCATGAACAATCCACTCCTTGTTTAGTGTATGACCAAGAAATAACTAAGTACACTCACTCAAGCAGCCCACACTGCTGCTCTGCCTAAGGAGTAGCCATTCTTTCGTTTCTTTACTTCTCTAATAAACTTGCTTTCATTTTACTCTATGGACTTACCCCAAACAAGTATAAGCTTCATTCTATGGATTATGGATATCCAGTTTTCCCAGCATCATTTATTGAAGAGAGGGTCTTTTTGCCAATGTACGCTCTTGGCATCTTTGTTGAGAATGAGTTCACTATATATGTGTGTGGATATGGTTCTGGGTTCTCTTTTCTGTCGCTATGTGACTGTTTTTATGCTAGTGCAGTGCTGTTTGGTTACTGTAGCTCTGTAGTATAATATGAAGTCAGATAATGTGACTCCTCCAGTTTTGTACTTTTTTTTTTTTTTTTGAGATAGAGTCTCACTCTGTTGCCCAAGCTGGAGTACAGTGGTGTGATCTCGGTTCACTGCAAACTCTGCCTCCCAGGTTCCAATGATTCTCCTGTCTCAGCCTCCCAAGTATCTGGGATTACAGGTGCATATCACCACACCCAGCTAATTTTTGTATTTTTAGTAGAGGCGGGGTTTCATCATTGGCCAGGCTGGTCTCAAACTCCTGATCTGCCTGCCTTGGCCTCCCAGATTGCTGGGATTACAGGCATGAGCCTAGTTTTGTTCTTTTTGCTTAGGGTGGCTTTGCCTATTCTGGGTCTTTTGTGGTTCCATATACATTTTAGGATTTCTATTGCTGTGAGAAATATCATGGTTGTTTTGATTGACAGAAATTGTATTGAATTTGTAGACTGCTTTAGGTAGCATGGACATTTTAACAATACTGATTGTTCCAATTCAAGCATAGAATAATGTTTTATTTTGTTGCATCCTCTTCAATTTGTATGTGTCAATGTTTTGTAGTTTTCATTGTAGACACTTCTTACTTTTTTGGTTAAGTTTATTCCTAGGTACCTTACTTTATTACAGCTTTTGTAAATGTCATTACTTAATTTCTTTTGCAGAATGCTTGCTGTTGGCATATAGAAATGCTGGTGATCTTTGCATGTTGAATTTATATCCTTGGACTTTACTGAATTTATCATTTCTAATAGTTTTTCAATGGAGTCTTTAGGTTTTTCCTAATATAAGATCATAAATGTATAAACAAGGATAGTTTGGCTTTTTCCTTTCCAATGTCGATGACATTAATTCTTTCACTTTCCTGATTGCTCTAGCTAGGACTTCAGTACAGTGTTGAATAACAGTCATTAAAGTGGGCATTCTTGTTATGTTCCAGATATTAGAGGAAAGGCTTTCAGTTTTTCTAAATTTAGTATGATACTAGCTGTGGATCTGTCTTATATAGCTTTTACTATGTTGAGGTATGTTCCTTCTACACCTTGTTTTTTTGTGGGGGGGATGTTTTATCATTAAGAGATGTTAAACTTTATCAAATTCTTTTTCAGCATCAATTGAAATGATCATTTGGCTCTTGTCCTTTATTCTGTTGAAAAGACGTATTACATTGATTGGTTTGTGTATGTTGACTATCTTTGTGTTACTGGGATAAGTCCCACTTGATAATGATGAATGATGTTTCTAATGTATTGTTGAATTTGGTTTGCTAGTGTTTTGTTGAGAATTTTTGCATAAATATTTACCAGGGATACTAGCCTGTAGTTTTTTGTTTGTTTGTTTTTTAAATGTGTCTTTGTCTGGTTTGGTATCTGAATAATACTAGCCTCATATAATGAATTTGGAACTATTCCCTCCTCCTCTATTTTTCAGAATAGTTTGAGCTGGATTGGTACTATTTTTTCTTTAACTGTTTGCTAGAATTCAGCAGTGACGTCACTAGGTTTTAGGCTTTTCTTTGCTCAGAGACTTTTATTACAGCTTCAATCTCACTACTTGTTATTGCTGTATTCAGATTTTGAATTTCTTCCTGGTTCAATCTTGGCAGGTTTTATGTGTGTAGGAATTTATCAGTTTCTTCCAGGTTTTCCAATGCACTGGCATAGAGTTGCTCATTGTAATCTCTAATGATTTTTTGACTTTCTATAGTGTCAGTTCTAATGTCTCCTTTTTCATTTTTGATTTTATTTTGGTCTTCTCTCTTTTGTTCTTAATCAGACTAAAGTTTAGTCCATTTTGTTAGTATTTTCAAACACCATTTTCTTTCTTTTACTAATTTGTATATATTTATTTCAATTTCAGAATTTAAAAAAGCACTTCTTTTAAAATATTACTGCCCACTGACAATGCACCCAAGAGCTCTGACAGAGATGAATGTTGCTTTTATGCCTCCTACCTCAACATTCATTCTGTAGCCCATAGATCAAAGGGTAATTTCAACTTTCAAGTTGTCTTATTTAAGAAATATATTTTGTAAGGATATAGCTGCCATAGAGAGTGATTCCTCTGATGGATCTCAGCAAAAACAATTAAAAATTTTCTCAAAAAAGTTCAGTATTTTAGATGACATTAGGAACATTCAGGATACATGGGAAGAGGTTAAAATATCAACATCAACAGAAATTCTTTGTTTAAAAAAACAGTCAATTGATGTGGCAATCTTCATTGTTGTCATAGTTTAAGAAATTTCCACAGTCATCCCAACCTTCAGCAGCCACCACTTTGATCAGTCAGCAGCCATAAACACTGAGGGAAAACTTTCCACCAGCAAAAATGCTGTAACTTGCTGAGGGCTCAAATGATCATTAGCATTTTTTTTTTGCAATAGAGTATTTTTAAATTAAGGAATGAATTTTTCTTATACATTACCTATTTGTACACTTATTAGACTACAGTATAGTGTAAACATGACTTTTCAAGGCACTGTGAATCACATAAATTTGTCTTTCTTTATTGTGATACTCACTCCTATTGCAGTGATCTGGAACCGAATCCTCAACATTCCTGAGGTATGCCAGTATTGGTTTTTATGTAATACAATATTAAACTAGAAGTCATCTAATAAGTATTAAAAAGCAAATAATGTCAAATGAACATAGGAACACTTGTGGAAATGTTTGCAATACAAATTAAATAATATTAACACATTTGTAATCAAGCAGATCTTATAAATCAATATAAAATATAATACCAACACAACACAAAAAGATAAATGACATCATCATGTCACTCTTGTGATCCAAACCTACAACTGTCTCCACATTTTCTACTAAATAAAACCAAAACTCATTCATCTGTTACATAAGGTATTTTAGCATTTTATTTTTAAATATCTCTTCCAAGCCTTCTCCTTTCTTATTTCAGTTTGTGCGTCTGGTAAAATAGAGGAACAAAACTCACTGTTCTTGACACAAGCTCCTTTTCTGCCACTGTTCTGTTGTTCATTTTGTTTATTTGCATGAAATTTTACCTGCATCCCTTCTTTCAATGTCTAAATTCAAAGTAACCTTTAGGTCCTGACTCAAATACTCCTCCTTTATGAGATCTTCCTTGATTCTGGCTATGAGAAGTACACTCTGTTGCTTCTCTGAAATCCACACCACTTTCTCTAGGACTCTCTCAGTTCTTACTGTATTCTCACTTGTGGTTTAGAAATTTGTGAATGTGTTTATCTACTCTGTGGCCTATAAAATCCAAAGCCTGAAAATTTGTCACCTTCTTGGTTTCCCATGATAGAACCTAGCACATATACCAAGGCACAGGGAGTCATAATAATGAGGTATAATAAAACCAACTGTACCACACCAACAGGACAGAATTATGGTAAAAACAACCTAGTTTCAAAATCCAGGACTGCAACCTACCAAATAATTCCATAAAATTCCATAACATCTCTGAGCTTTGAAACTTATTTCTATAAAATAGGGTTAAAATTTACCTTAGGCTTGTTGAAAATTTTAACTGAGGTAGCATTGTTGTGGTCATGGCCCTAATATTATCTATGGAGTATTTGCTATTTTTCAGACACTAAGTTAAGAATTTTATATTTATTAGATGTCTAACCCATAATTATTTAGATATTAAAACATTTTGCACCAGGAAGTTATAAATGGGCAATTTCTATTAAGTACTAGCAACTTGCACATACAGACATGTGTTTTGAAAGTGAATCATTGAAATTATTAATTAAATAGTAATTTTGTTTCTCATACCATTGATTAATAACCACACACACACACACACACAGACAGACAGACTAATAGAACAGATTACAAAGGATCTGTTAGATAATATAAAACAGCCTAACACACTTGTAATCGGAATCCCTGGAAGAGAGGAGAAACAGAATGAATCAGAAACAAAATGAAGAAATAGTGGCGAAAAACTTCCAAACTATACAACGAAAGGCAGAAAATTATGTACTAAAAGGTGTTCAATGCACACCAAGCAAATTAATTTCACAAGAAAACCATGCTTAGTCATATCATGTTCAAACTATTAAAAGTCAAAGAAAAGGTGAAATTCTGAAAACAGCATCAGAAAAATGACACATTCCTTAGAGCAGAACAAGTGATCCAGTTAATAGTTACCTTCAAGTCAGAAACCCTGGAGGCCACAAGAGAGTGAAAAACATCTTTGAAGTGCTGAAAGAAGACAGCTCAAAAATGTCCTTCAAGAAAAAATGTACAACAAAAACCTTTTAACAACAACAAAAAAATTTATTTCATCAAAGCTGAAGAAAAATGGCTTAATATTGTTACTATAATATTCCCCAAACCAATCTACATGTTTAATGATATCCCTATTAAAAATGTCGACTCCATTTTTTTTTTGCTGAAATTTATAAAAAAGCTGATTCTAAAATTCATATGGTAATGCAAAGGCACCAATGCAATTAAATGGAAAACAGGTAGTCTTTTCAAAAAAAGTGGTGCTGGGAGAATTGGCTATCCATATGCAAAATGACAAATTTGAACTCAAAACATACATCTTACACAGAAATTAACTCAATATGGATCATGCACCTAAATTAAAGAGCACAATCTAGAAAAACTCCTAGAAGAAACAGAAATAAATATTTGTGATGCTAGGTTGGGCCAAGAAAAATAATTTTAAAAATAAGCAAAGGCTTTAAATAGACATTTCTCTAAGAAAAGATATACAAATGGCCAAAAAGCTTATGAAAAGATACTCGACATTATTACATTAGGGAAATGCAAATCAAGACGAGATGTTATCCTACTGGTGTTGGTATAACCCAAAGAAAGCTAACACCAAGTATTGCTGAAGACTTAGAAATACATAGAACAACATAAATAAATCTCAAATTATGCTGCAATAAGGAAGACATATTCAAAAGACCACTGTGGCGTTTCATACTAGAACATCTCAAAACAACAAAAATGTAGATATAGAGAACAGCTCAGTGATTAACAATGGCTGGGATGGGGGTGGGGGAAATTAAGCTATAAAGTGGGTACAACAGGAAATTTGGAGAGTGACATAATGGTTCTATATCTTGGTTTTCATAGTAGTTTCATGATTGCATGCATTTGTCAAAACAAATAGTACTGTTCACAAAGAGGCCAACTTTCAGTGAACATGTCTGATGGTTAATATTAGGTGTTAACTTGACTGAAGTATGTTAGATGGCTGGTAAAGTATTGTTTCTGGGTATGTCTGTGAGGGGGTTGCCAGAGGAGATCAACCCCCTCACAGTGGACTGTGAGTCAGTGGACTGGGAGAGGAAGCCCCACCCTCCATGTGGGTGAGCACCATGCAACCAGCTACCAACTTACTAGGACAAAGCAGAAGGAATAAGGCAGGATAACCTTGTTTGCTGGGTGTTCTTCCTTCTTTTTCCCATACTGGATGCTTCTGCTTCTCCTGCCCTTGGACATCTTTGGCCTTTGGACTCAAACTTGTACCAGTGGCTTGCTTGGGGCTCTTGGGCCTTCAGCCACAGACTGAAGTCTGCACTCTCTCAGCTTCCCTGGTTTTAACTTTCAGACTCAGACTTCTACCAGCTTCTCTCTTCCCCAGCTTGCAGGAGGCCTAACCTGGTACTTTGCTTTGTAATCCTGTTTGCGAATTCTCCCCGATAAACTCACTTTCATATGTAAATGTATCATATTGGTTCTGTCCACCTGGAGAACCTTAATACAATAAGGTATACCTCAATAAAATTAACTACCCAAAAAAAGACAAAGAAAAAAGGACATAAGTCCAGTAGGAAAAACATTAAGGCAGGAATATAGGCTATTCACAATCACTAAATTCTAAGTGCACAACAAAATACGAGAAAACATACAACATTTTAGTAGTAAGATAAATATAAATTAGATTTTAAAAGTAAGTCACCTCTTTTAATCCAGCAAACTAAAAGCTCGAGTATAAGTTGAAAATAAAATAAATATGAATATGAAAATTTTAAAAAGTAGGTTATAACAAAAACATTGAATGAAACTCATTATAGAACTCAAAACTCAATTGAACAGTTTGATATCAAAAAGAATACTTCAATAGAATATAAAACACTAAATAAATACTAAACACTTATGGTATTTTAGAGTCACACTAAAATAAATACAAACACTTATGGTATGATGAATTAAGCATTCCATATCCATAGGGAAAGACTGTTTATTCAATAAAATAGTTCTTGGAAAATTAATTAAATAAAATTGAAAAATAAGATTATGAACCTGACTCACACGATATACCAAAATAAGTTATCATGAAATAAATAATTATAAAATAATATAATTAAAGTCTAGAAGATCCTCACTGGAACAGTTTGTTTTCTCCTCATCCTAAATGCATTATCACTGTTTTTGAAGCATGGTCTAAATATACATTTCTCCTCAATAAAAAAATTACATTATTTTTTTAATAAGGTCTTACTTGACAGAGAAAAACTATTATTATGATACAATTTCAGAAATGCAAACAATAGTATTGGAAATACACACCTGAGAACCATAAGTGATGGAATATTTTCTGATTAATGATGCAACTTTTGCTCTGGGGCAAAGCTAAGTGTCGGATTTTATTGCCTGCTGGAGAAATTTAGGATACTAAATTAGCTCTAGTATTTCATAAAGAAAACATCCATTCCATTTCTCTGTATCTTCCCTCACTTACCATCATTTGAAACTTGTATTTGTAAGGTAAAGTGAAAATGTACTAGCTTTAATTACCCTTAAAAACAACAAGTGTAATTAAAACCGTTGATGCAAGAAGAGGCAAAGTAACTCTATTGTAGACGAATTTACTTAAAGCTGCAGTTATAACACCGTTTTGAAAACAATTGCACAACAGCCTGGTAATCAAATATATACAGCCATGTTGAAATGATTCAGGGTAAATAGGAGACAAGACACAAATTAAGAGGGCAATCCTGAAAATTAGAGAGCCATGGAAGGGCTGGGACCAACTCCTACAACCCTGGATGACTGCTAACCCATATGTGCACTGGAGAGCCACAGAAGTGTCCATCAAAAAAATCTAGAGATCTAAAGTACAACATGAAGACTACAGTTAATAATATTGTACTGTATACTGGAAGTTTTCTAAAAGTATATATTTTAAGTGCTCTTACCACAAAAAAAGGTAACTATATAGGATGATCAATTTAACTGGCTTAACTGTAGTAACCATTTTATTACCTATATGTGTATGAAAGCATTCTGTCCTATACTTTAAATATACACAATTATAAAAAACAAAAGCAAAAAGAGATGAGAACTGGATGGAACTTTGAATGTTCCTGAATGACACATCTCAATCTGCAAAAGGGTGGAGGCCTAATTGCCTCAAGGTGTATGACCACGAACTGTTTCCAATTCAGAGACTGACTCTGCAGACACAGGTGCAATCTCTAGGAATTAAGACTAAAAAATTTATATAATATCTTCAAAAAATAAAAAAAGTTACTTGAGACAATAGGAGCTGCACAGACCCACAAAAGAGACTCTACAATAGTTCACACAAGTTAGTTACTAAGACAATAATTAAAAACAAATTGTTTTAAAAATGGAAAAATATACAACAGAAACCAGAAAAGCTGCCTATATTATGTAAAATAACCTGTCTTCAACCAAAAATTGCTAAACATGCAAACAAAAAGGAAAGTGCAACGCCTTCAGGAGAAAAAAAGGTCAATGTTAATTAACTGTACCTATTTAATTTAGCAATAACTTTGAAACAGTCATCATGAATATGTTTAAGAACTGAAGAAAAACATGTTGAAAAAATATCTAGAGAGTAAAGTCCTAACTATAAGTTAACAATTAGGACTCACAACAGAAGAAAAAAACTATAAAAAAAGAATCTGTGGGTATTCTAGATTTTAAAGGCACAATAACTTGCTCAAACCAATGTCATGAAGTGTTTCTCCCATGTTTTTTCTTAGTAGTTTCATAGTTTTGAGTCTTATAACTCAGTCTTTAACATAGTTTGAGTTGATATTGATATGTGGGAAGAGATACAGATTTAGTTCTGTTCTTCTGAATGTGGACATTTAGTTTGCCCAGCCCCATATACTGAAGAGATTTTATTTTCCTCAGTATATGTCCTTGGCACCTCAGTTGAAAGTCAGTTGGCTGTAAATGCATGGATGTTGAACCATCCTTGCATCCCATAAATGAAGCCTACTTTATCATTTTGGATGTGCTGCTAGATTCAGTATGCTAGACATTTGCATCTGTGTTCAACATGGATATTGACCTGTTTTATGTTTTATCATTGCCAGGTTTGGGTATCAGGATGAGCTAGCTTCGTAGAATGAGTTAAGGAGGATTCACTCCTCCTTGAGTTTTTGAAGTCTTTTCAATAGGACTGGTACCAGCACTTCTTTGAATGACTATCTGGTGGAATTCAGCTGTGAATCCATATGGTCCAGGGCTTTTTGGTTGGAAGCTTCTTTACTACTGACAATTTCAGAACTTGATATTGGTCTTTTCTGTGTTTCATAGAATGTTTGCAGGAATCCATCCATTATCTCTAGATTTTCTAGTGTATGTGCGCAAATGTGTACATAATAGTCTCTGAGGATCTAGTGTATTTCTGTGGGGATGATTGTAATGTCACTGCTGATGTTTCTCATTGTGCTTATTGATTCTCTTTTTCCTTCTTACTCCAGCTAGTAGTCTATTGATCTTTTTTTTTTTTTTTTTTTTGGTCCTTTCAAAGAGACAACTTTCATTTTGGTGATTTGTTTGTATGGTTTTGTGGCTCTCAATTATGTTGTTATGCTCAGATTATAGTTGCTTCTTTTCTTCTACTAGTATTAGGGTTAGTTTTTTTCTTATTTTTCTAGTTCCTCTAGGTATGATTTTAGATCACTCATTTAGCTTCTTTCTAAAATGTTGTGGTAGACCATTTAGCAGTATACACTTTCACCTTTATAGTGATTTTTATCTCAAATTTGATATGTTTTGTTTCTGTTTTCATTTATTGCAAAGACTTTTTTGATACTGTCATTAACTTCATTGCTTACCCAGAGGTCATTCAGGAGGAAGTTGTTTAATTTTCATGTAATTGTATGATTTGGAGAGAACATCTAGGTATTGATTTCTACGGATATTTTGATGTGGTTCAAGACTATGGTTGGTATAATTTTGACTTTTTAAAATTTATTCATTTTTTTAAAATTTTCTATTGCATTTTAGGTTTGGGGGTACATGTGCAGAACATGCAAGACAGTTGCATAGGTACACACATGGCAGTGTGTTTTGCTTCCTTTCTCCCCTTCACCTACATTTGGCATTTCTCCCAGGCTGTCCCTCCCCACCACCCCCTCCCACCAGCCCTCCCTTTTCCCCCCAATAGACCCCAGTGTTTAGTACTCCCCTCCCTGTGTCCATGTGCTCTCATTTTTCATAACCCGCCTATGAGTGAGAATATGCGGTGTTTCATTTTCTGTTCTTGTGTCAGTTTGCTGAGAACGATGTTCTCCAGATTCATCCATGTCCCTACAAATGACACAAACTCATCATTTCTGATTGCTGCATAATATTCCATGGTGTATATGTGCCACATTTTCCCAATCCATTCTATCATCGATGGGCATTTTGGTTGATTCCAGACATTTTTATGGCTGAGCATGTGGTTGATCTTGGAGTACATTCTGTGAGCAGATTAAAACAATGTATATTCTGTGGTTGATGTTGGAGTATTCTGTAGATGTCTAATAGGTCCAATTGGTCAAATGTCAAATTTATAGCAAGAATTTGAGAGGTTTTTTTTGCCTCAGTGATCTAATATTTTCAGTAGAGTTTTGAAATTACCCACTATTATCAAGTCTTTTATTGAGTCTAAAAGTACTTGTTTTATGAATCTAGGTGCTGTAATATTGGATGTGGGTATATTTAGGCTAAGTTTTCCTGTTAAATTAAACTCTTTATTATTATGCAATGCTCTTGTCTTTTTTTTCTGTTTTTGGTTTAGAGTCTCTTATAAGAATCATGACCTGTGCTCTTTTATTTTTTGTGTATGTGCTGTTTGAGTGGCAAAAATTTATTCAGCCATTTACTTTGTGCCTATATGTATCATTACATGTGAGATGGATCTCTTAAAGATAGCAGACAGATGGGTGTTGTTTTTTATACAACTACTCACTCTGTGCCTTTTAAGTGGGGCATTTAGACCATATACACATTCAAGGATAATATTTGTACATGAGGTTTTGATCCTATCATGATTATGAAGTTGGTAGCTGGTTGCTTTGTAGTTTCTATCATTTGGTTGCTTTTTAGGAACTACAGACTGTGTATTTAAGTATGTTTTCATGATAGCAGATATCATTCTTTTGTTTCCATGTTTAGAACTCCCTTAAGAATCCGTGTAAGGCTGATCTAGTGGTGACAAAGTCCCTTAGCACTTCCTAGACTGAATAGTATTTTATTTCTTCTTTGCTTATGAAAGTTAATTTGTTGGGATACAATATTCTTAAATGGAATTCCTTGTCTTTATGAATGTTAAAAATAGGCCCCCAATCTCTCCTGCTTGTAAGGTCTCTGTCTGGAAATCCATTCTTAGCTCGATGGGTGTTACTTTGTATGTGATCTGGCCCTTTTCTCTAACTGTCTTTAAGATTTTTCTTTAGTATTGACCTTCAACAATCTGATGACTGCATACCTTGATGATGGTCATTTTGCATAGTATTTCATAAGGTTCTTTAGATTTCTTTTATTTTGATGTCTACTTCTCTAGCAAGATTGGGAAATTATTTTGAATTATTTCATCAAACATGTGTTTCAGATTGTTTATTTTTTCTCCTCTCTCAGGAATGCCAATAATTCTTAGGTTTGGTCACTTTATATAATCTTATATTTCTTGAAGACTGTTCATTTTTATAAATATTTTATTCTCAATTTTGAATCTGACTGGGTTATTTCCAAAGACTGGTCTATGAGCTGTGAAATTCTTTCTTTGACTTGGTTTAGTCTATTGATAAAGCTTTCCATTGTATTTTGAAATTTCTTAAGTGAGTTTTTCAATTCCAGAAGCTATTATTGATCTCTTTATAAGATGTTTATCTCTTCCCTCATTGCCTGTATTGAACAGGAAGGGTGGGGTGGCTCAGGCTGCTGAACCAAGTGAACAGGTGCTCCAAATGCCTGGATATGAGTTGGAGAGGGATTCCCTGCACCAGTATCTTAGCATAGGAAGAATGGGGAAACTCAGGCTGCTAGTCCATGCAAGCATGTGTATCAAATGCCTGAAGATATGCCTACATGTGGAATGGAAAAGGCCCTGCTGCACCATGATCTATGCACAGGAAGGGTAGGACAGCTCAAGCTGCTGATCCAGGTGAGGGGCTCCTCCAACTACTTAGGGATCCGCCTGACTATAGAACAGAAAGGGCCCAACTGTACCACAAACTATGTCCATGAACAATGGGGTGGCTCAGGCTGATGGTCCATGCAAATAGGTGCTCTGAATGCCTGGATTTCTGCCTGAGTGTGGAGTGGAGAGGACTCTACTGCACCATGAACTCAGGAAAGCTGGCTGGGGAGCACTCAGTCATGATACACACAGACCAATTCTAGGTCACCAAGCTGATGCTGGTTCCATGTGTGATTGCCCAGGTGTGATGACAGCTGTAGCAGCTTTCCTCCTGCTCTAGGGCTGCAATGGGGAAGAGCACAATTCTGGTGCCTACTGCTGAGGAGCTTT
Organism: Callithrix jacchus; assembly: GCF_049354715.1. Taxonomy (NCBI): domain Eukaryota; kingdom Metazoa; phylum Chordata; class Mammalia; order Primates; family Cebidae; genus Callithrix; species Callithrix jacchus. The sequence goes on from NC_133524.1 coordinate 144,017,278, forward strand.
CCAAAGTTTTGGCTGTGGAGACTCCCTCCCTGCTCCAGAGCAGGTGTTCCAGTTTCTGGTCTGAGACCAAAATGCCTGGATGGCCATGTTTCCAGGTACCAAAGGATGGCTGACTTTGTATTTGCACTTGGATTAAAATATTGTCTTCCTCTAAGTCTTGGCTCTGGAAAAAAAATGACTGCAACTTTTCTTGTTGTCTTTCCCTTACAATGTTTCCAAACCTGTCCTCGAATTAGCTCCACGGCTTGGGAGGAACAAAGTGTTCTCCCTAAGCCTGGGTTGCTCAAATATTCAGTGGAAAGGTGAGTCACAAAGGGAAGCTCCCTGTTTCTCTCACATACTTGAGCTTCACTCACTTTTATCAGCCAGATACTGTCACAGAGGCTGTTTGTCAGCATTCCCCTCCCTGGGATCTGAAGTGTCCTGCATACTTCTGGTGGATTCCCATTTTCCTTCTTGAATTAAAGCTCACAGAGTTGATCTTTATACACTATATTTCTATTTCAAAGTGGCTGAGGCAAACTGAAAGCCTCTAACCCACCATACTGGGGGGAAAAACAACCAGATTCCTTTATGATAGATTTCTAGAACTAGAATTTCAAGGTCTTAGAAAATAAACATTTTTAATTTTCAGAAATATTGCCAAATTGCTTTTTCCTGCTACAATTGTGTTACATGACCTGCCATTGCAATTAGGAGAAGACTTGGGAAATTGGATTTGTAAGGTCTTTTTGAAATATTTGATAATGGAGTCAATCTTAGACTGGAACTTTGTCTCATTCTCAGGCCAAATGGGAAGACCTACAGGAGAAAAAATGTCTTAAAAATAATATTTGATAAGTAGTTGCTGGCTTCTTTACAGGAACCCGAGAATCCCACGAAGAGGTTAAGGTACCAAAAGATTAGGCATTTCTCACACTGGGACACCGCATGAGTTCCAGGACCTATATCATAGGGGGATTACAGTAATGTAGGTTTGTTCTCAATTACAAATAACTATCACATGTAGGCTTTTATAATGTGCCTTCAGTACATGGTAACTTTAGATTACTTTCAAATCTAAGAGTCCCTAAAATTAGTATTATTTTAATGTTAATTAACAAATAATTTTTATTACCTGCTTTATGTATGTCACTGTCAGAGATAAGCAAGATGCAAGCCCTGTCTTTAAGGAATACATAGTTATTATAGAAGACCAACTTATGATAAATGCCAAATAACATAGCCAGTACAATACGTGGCAGGTTGTAACCCTAGTGGTTAAAAGAATGTGTTTTGGAGTCATACAGAACAAACTGAGTTTTTTGTATCCTAGTTGCATTGAGTGATTTTCTCAACCTCCCCTTTATCACTCATATAATGAAGATAAAGATAGTTCTTCTCTCGAATTATTGATACTGGGTTATTTTATTATAATCAAAGTGAAATTCACAATACATTGAAGGTACAAAGACAAAGAAGTCACAGAGCCAAATTTATAGAAGTTAGCCAAATAATTGTGCAACAGAACTATACGTTTGCAAACCTCTAAGATCTTTTGAATGATTAAGTAGTAAAGGTAAAAATATATATAAGATATGAGGAAATAAGACGTTAGAAGGGAGAAGAAGGAAAGGAGGTAGACCAGATTATTAAATACCATGCCAAAGTATCCCAAACTGATCACTAATGTTTGCTCTGAAATATGTTCCTGTTCCAAGTTCTTGATCTCAACAAGGATAGATTACCATCCAACTAACTGATCAAGCCAGAAAGCTACTCATGCAATCCACAAAACGACTGTTGATTCTTCCTCTAAAGCACATCCCAAATCCACCTGTATTTTCTGTCTCCACTGCCACCACCCTAGTCTAAGATAACACCACACCTCAGCTGGACGATTTCGACAGCGTCATAACTGGTCTTCTTGCAATTTTTCCCCTAAAATTTACTCTCCACCATATAGCTAGAGTGATCTCTGTAACTATAAATTATATTATGTCATTAACATGGCTTTCTACTGAATTTAGAATAAAACATAACCTTCGTACATGGCCTACACAGTTGTATATGATGTGGACCCCGACATCCACAGTCTCAGGTAACCTTTATCCTCTGTTCCAAACATAGAGGCTTTTCCATTATTTTGCACAGCAAACTCTTTCCTTCTCAAAGCATTAGTCGATGTTGTTCTCTTTGTTTAGAACACTCTTATCTTACTGTTCACCTGGAAAACTTCCATTCCTTCTTCCAGATTCAGTTTAAACATTACTTTCTCTAAGGGGTCCTCCCAAAACCAGTCCCTGAATCTAATTTAGATTGTTCTCTCACACTGAATCCTGTCCACATCCTTTATAGTATTTATTATAATTGTGTATTAAAGAAATCTTTATATTTGTTTCCTGCATTAAACTTTAAATTCTACAGGAAAGTATCATTCTGTTTTGCTAAGCAATACACCCCCAAAACTTAGCCCAGTGTCTTCCACAGGGAAAGTATTCAATAAATATTTGCTGAATGGACAAATGAACAAATTAAACTAATGGTCTATGCGGCATGACTATTACACACACACTGCAGTTTAAGACCAAATCCTTGTTCTCATTTACTGGTAATTATATTAGGGAGGGATGACTATTAGTTTTCCAAGGTTATCTAGACATAATCAACTTTACAATGTTTTATCAACAAAGAAAAATAACAGGTTTAAACATTAAATGGGATTTGTTTTCATGTTGAATTTCTGCAGTTGGTGAGATACCTAGCAGAAGGAAGCTGAATCAACAGCTGGGCTGAAATATCAATTTGAGAATCATCAATGCATAAGTAATGGTATTAGTAGACAAAATCATCCCAAGACAATACATAGAGAAGAGTAAAGTGACAAAAATGAATACCTGGCTGATTACTAAGGCTGACGGGTAGACAGAAGAAACAAGCAAGTAGAAGAAATGAGCAAGTGAGATTAAGACTAAATAATTAAATTGGGAAGAGGGCATTTAAGTAAATATGGTGTCACTGAAACCATGGCAGATAATTTTAAGAATGAAATAATAAATGTTGAATATTATCAAATAAGACAAAAATCCAAATATATTTATTGGATGTGTCATAACATGGGCATTATCACTGCCCTTGTAGATAGCTACTTCTGTGAACTAATGGATTTGGAAACAGCATAGTAGGTAAGGAGTTGATGGTAGCAGGAAGGTACAGACAGTGGATACAAGCTATTTTGTGGAGGAACTTAATGTCAAATATATATAGCAGCACAGCATCACATGAAAATTTGTTAGAAATGCAAATTATCAAGAGCTGAATCAAAAACTACAAGGCTGAGGCCCAGCAATCTGTTTCACAATCCAGACAAATGATTCTGATACAAACACAAGTTTTAGAACCACTGGCTTCCAGTAAATGGGACAGGATATGAGAAAGAGTTTTGAGAGAATGGGAAAGCTTTGGATAAATTCAGATTCTGTGAACAGGAGAATAATCAAGGAAAACTTTCTCCAGAGGTATTAAAAATTCAACTGAGACAACATCAAATGGTATCCACAGTGGGAAGCTGCCACTGTCTTTGTGCTGATCACAATTAGTGTACTGGTGATTGTTTCCAGACCTATTTGAGAGCTGTGGAAATAAATGAAGTCATATTATGAGCTTGGCCCAGGGTTGAGGGTAGGCAGGATAGGAACGAAGGAATGTCAAAATAAGGAAAAAGTAGGTTAATTGATTGACTTTGGGGTTCAGGCTCAGTAGGGAGGAAAATGTGATAAGAAATGTGGGGTAGACCATAGAAAAAATTAAGTACCAGTGCCCCTTGGTGAAGTCAAAGATCAGACTCAGAGGACCTGAAAGAAGCAAGAAGCTGTCAGAGTAGGTGCTGTAAAAATACCAATGAAAAGTTAATAACAACAGTAGGAATAGAAGGGAAGGAGGAAGTTAAGAAAAATAAGTAGCATTTTTTAGCTTATTGATAGTGAGGCATTGCTATCTTTTTATCAGTTGCTTTTTCTTTTCTATGTTTTGGGTATTTTGCTAAGTAGCCTTACTGAAATGTAGAAAGGTGAAACGTCTTGTCAGAGGTTATACAGCTAGGAAGCAGAGGATCCTGAATTCAACTGAGGTCTGCTAATAACATGCTTGTTACCCTGAAATACTGTGAATGTATAGGCTAATGCCAGATTTGTGAGACTACTAAATTTAGACTTTGCGATTTTAATATCATAATTACTACCACCTAAAAAATTATAGAACATCTAGACAGATTTGTGCCATGCTAGAAATCTGGGCTGCAAAAATGAAATATGTGGTCCCCACCTTCAAGAGCCTTCATTTTATTAATAGTTAGTGTTCTAGGAAAGCATTGTAAGTTAGTCATTTATGGTGCCAGATGCTGTCAGTTAAGGACTGGACAAATATTATAATCAAAAATTAATTTCTGGTAACAGATGAAGGCATAATTCTTAAAGACTAAGAAGATCAAGGAATTCATTGGATGTAGATTTAACTGGATCTAAAATATAGGTCTTCAATGGTAAAAATGGTCAGAAGTCCACCAAGCATAGGAAACTATGTGGCCAGTAATAGAAACCCTCCTTAAAAGCCACTTACATGTGGACAGAAAAAAAAAATTAGCTTTCTGATTTAGGGAGGAGCAGAAAATTTGTGTAACATTAATGATAACTAAAATGTATAAATGTATCAGATGCAAGGTCATTTACATGGGTTATCTATTATGATCTTCACAACAACTTTGAGAAATTTATATTATATTCAACTTACAAAAGCTGAGGGTTGCACCATGATACATATATACCTATGTAACAAACCTACATGTTGTGCACATGTATCCCAGAACTCAAAGTAAAATTAAAAAAAAACAAAACAAAACTGAGGTTTGGAGAAGTGTAGGGACTTTCTCAGGGTCACTTTACTAGTTCAGAACGGAGCTGAGATTTGAACCCAAGAGTGCCTGATTCTAGAGCCTAACACTTAACCACTCTTCCATATCACTTCGAAAGTAATGCTAGGTGAATTAGGTACCAGATTGGTGAAAAGAATGTCAGTGAACTAATTCTTCAGAATCAGGGTAAATCTAAGTTTAGTGAGTACCTGGTGCTACTAGTTGAAAATCTGTCTAAAGATCAACAAATACCTTTTATTTTTTTTTTTAATAATGTGTCTCGTGGTGTTTTCTCTCCTGACTATAGGACTTCTGACTATTCTGCCTCTTTGTATTGTTTTTTCCTAATTTCCCCTTGGTTCTCAATTGAGGTTCTGAAAACAAGGTATTACTTTTTACACCAAAATCACTTTTGTTCTTTGTCCTCTAGCAAGGTAAAGGCAACAGAGAGATGCCTTAAAATGACCATGGTATTTTCAAAATGACAGGAATGTCATTCAGGAACCTGCGACGTGCTGAATTGAATGCAACTGTTTTCCTCAGGGACATAAGATTAAAGGGGGTCACTAAATATGAGCTTAAGGGACAGTCTACTTCACATTTGTAACAAGAAGCAGACAGGGTTGTTGATCTACAACTGAACTACAGTTGCAGAAGACATAAAGCAATTACTGATGTAGAAATTGGCCATTCGAGACAGCACATTCATTTGCCCTAGGATCTGAAATAAAAATCTCTTTCAAAAGGAACATCTCCATCAGCAAATTTTAAGCAATTAAGTGCACCTTTAGCAGTTTTCTATATTAGCAATTTAATGTATATTTATGAATATTGAGGTGTCTAGACTTCAAAAAAAGAGAATGAGAGTCATATTAAAACAAGGCAAGGCATCAAGACTGCAACACACATGTGAAGTTACGTTGAGATATTAAAACTGTCCAGGTTGTAACATAAATCCCAGCATTTATTATGGAGGTAAGAGGCTAGAAATAGTTCATCTCTAATATTGGTAGGACAACACACCAAGTGGTTCATTTTGTCAAAAACAGGAGTTACTTGCTGCAAATATTTCCTCTCATGAATGCATCTTCTCACGGCCAAATTACACCCGTTAATTGGTCTAACGATCCAACCAAGTGTAATACTTACGTGTATAATTTTTCCAAAAGAAAACACCTTACTTTGACAATCTCTTCCTTGACTCTTCTTGTTCACTAGTTACTAAATCCTGAAAATTATTTTGAAACAAACCAAAGCAACATTATTTTCCTTATCTTTCCATAAGCATTGCCTTCACCGTAAACCAGCGCCCACACCCTTACACATCTTGGTGAGTACGGTGATCTCCAAAGTAGTTTTCCTGCATGTAGTCTATCATGCATATTTGTGGCCAAAAACATTTAGTAGATATCGAGCAACTTGCATGCATCCTATGTTCTTGGGATCAAAACAAAGATTCCTGACCCCATGGAACTGATATACTAAGAGTAGGAGATAGATAATAAAGATATACATAATAAATAATAAATCATACTGTGTTATAAGTGCTATAAAGAAAAAAAGAAGAGGAAAATGCATACGATCTTTCCTCAGTAACATTTTTCATCATGCTATTTTCTCCTTTCCCCTATTTATCAGCCTTCAATGCCTCCCTATTCTCCGTATGTTTAAAAGCAACCTTTTAGTCTGTCAGTGGTTTCTGTTATCTGTCCCACACTCAGGATTCCACGACCCCTTCTTTTTCATTCTTATCCTCTATTATACCCCTTATACAGGTTTCTGCTCTAGTAAAGCCAGTGAGGTTTCAATAAGGGGCTTAGCACCACCATCACTGAAACAACAACAAAATAACAGATAAAGTAAATGAGCACTTACTATGTGTCTGACATTGTACTGAACTCCTTATAAGGACTACCTCATTTAATCCTCACAAACTTACACTGACCAAAGAGATAGGCATTGCTGTCCTCTTCATTTTGTAGATGAGGAAATTGAAGTATAGGGACTAACTAGTTCAAGATCACACAGGTCAGTAAGTTGCTGAGCTAGTGTTTGAATCCATATCTGACACTAAAGACCGTGCTCTTCACCAGTATGCATTGGGTTTTAATTACCTGAAGCCACTGCACTAGAGCAGGTGTTGGCATTTTCAATAAAGGGTCATATAATAAATGTTTTGAGCCTTTCAGGCCACACAATTGTCTGACAATTACTCAACTCTCTCTCTGTTGCTTGAAAATAAACATGAACAATACATAAATGAATGTATATGGCCATATGCCAATAAAAACTTACTTACAAAAACAGGTGATAGGTGAGACTTGGCCTCTGTGCCCATAGTCTGCCAATCCCTGTACTAGACTGAGCACTTCTACGAGTCTGTGAACACCATAAGGTCAATGATTATGTTTTATGCATCTTGTTAATCCCAGTGCCTCTACAGTGTTTGGAAACTGAGGCACAGAGTCCACAAAGCTTGCAAGTGATGGATCTAGGATGCTGACCCAAGCAGTTTGACTCTAGAGCTTGTGTTCCTAACCAGCATTCATGCCTGCCTTTCAAAGATTTAATAATATCTTACACATAAAAATCTTACGGAGAACTTGGAATACAGTAAGTACTCTAAAATATGTGGCTATTATCACCATAATTATCCAAAAAAAGAATCACGTAAAAGAGCAGAATGGTGAAGGCCATGATAGCTAATTTAAAAGCAAAATATGAACAAACTTTAAAAAAGGAAAAAAGTGCCTGACCAGATCTAAGGAAATCGATGATCCATGTCAGTTCTAATGGGAAATACATTCAGGAATATACAAAAGACCAGGACAACATGATAGCAGTGTTCATCCTTGCCATCACTTCAATGACAGAATGAGATTAACATAAACACCAAGTTTCTTGTGCATATAGTCCAAACTATCTGGCACTAACCCAGGGTTAGCTCAGGGTCTTGTAATCTTAACAAACATAAGGGCAAGACCCAGAAACCAGATGAAGGCCTTGAAATGTTCTCTTTGGAGCAAGATGCAGTAATAATGGTATAAGAATTAACCTTTTCCTATGTACTCTCTTGGTGCTATTTATATATTTATATGCCATCACCTGCCTGCATGTGAACTGCAGCTTTGCTTTGGGTTCTCATCTGCTTGAATGGGCACACAGAAATCCCCAGTATCAATTCAGTCTGAAACTTTCTCCAATGAAAATACTGGCTAGTCATGTTCAAAATAATAAAGTTGGAATTTCCGAATTATTTACATTAGCTGTCTTCTTCACTCTCCAACTCATAATTGTTCATTCAAGGTTATCATGAATATATTCAGAATATACGTATTTTTCTAGAGTTAAGGCAGATAAATGAAATAAAGTGGCTTTGAAATACTGAAATACTATGACTTATTTGAATTTAGCCTGATATTAATTTTTCCTTTTTTAAATTTACACACACACACACACACACACACACACACACACACACACAGTTTTGACATGTTTGCCAGGCTGGTCTTAAGCTCCTGAGCTCAAGCAATCCACCCACCTTGGCCTCCCAAAGTTGCTGGGATTGCAGGCATGAGCCATCATGCCGGGTCGTACTTCAAAAAGCAATTTCAAAAACTGTAATATCTGAAGAGGTTTTCCCCAGGTTCATTTCTATATACAAAAAGTTTGTCAGTTGTTACTGAAGATAAATGCATTATAGAATATACATTCAGTTCTCTATATACTGTTAATATGGTACTCTCGGTGCAATAATCAACAATCATTTTTGAGCACTCACTACGTGTAAAAAGAATGAAAAAAAAAAATGGGCCCTGCTCCAGAGTATTTTACAATATTGTAGGGAAGAGAACTGTATATGTTGATTAATTTTTTTGTAAATGTGGTACTTGCCATGATAATGGGAAGCTAGAGATGCTAGAGAAAACAGAGAGAAGTCTGTTTTGTGAAGTTTTATGATGGATTTGGTGAAAGTAAAGTGGTTTGAGAAATCTTCCTAAAGGAAGAGACACAAAATATGACCATTGAAGGGTGAGTAAAAATAAGCCAGGTAAGTGAGAGCTTTCCAGGCAAAAGGAGTTTCAGCGGGAAAAAGTAGAAATGAATATTTTGATTACAGGGAAAAAAGCATCTTAGAACCACAAGATGATATAGCTTGAGAAAGAAAAGAAAGATGGGCTACAATATTGGAGATGTGCTAGGAGTCCAGATCCATTAATTCTTTTTTTCCTGCATCTCTTTATTCATTAAATAAACCTGTAATTGCATACCTCCTATTTCACAAAAAGGAATCAAATAGTCTCATCCCCTGGCATTACAATGCTTACAGTTTAGTGGAAAGAATTAAAACAGATAGTTATCAAACAGCACAACTAAAAAAGAAAATTTCAGGCCAATATCCCTGATTAACATGGATGCGAATATCCTCAATAAAATGCTGGCAAACTGAATCTGGCAACACATGAAAAGCCTATCCATCATGATCAAGTCAACTTTATCCCCGGGATGCAGGGCTGGTTCAACAGATACAAATCTGTAAATGTAATCCACCACATAAACAGAACCAAAGACAAAAACCACATGATTATCTCAATAGATGCAGAGAAGGCCCTCCACAAAATTCAACAGCCCTTTATGCTAAAAACTCTCAACAAACTAGGTATCAATAGAACATATCTCAAAATAATAAGAGCTATTTATGACAAATCCACAGCCAATATCATACTGAATGGGCAAAAATTGGAAGCATTCCCATTGAAATCTGGCACTAGACAAGAATGCCCTCTCTCACCACTCCTATTCAACATAGTATTGGAAGTTCTGGCCAGGGCAATCAGGCAAGAAAAAGAAATAAAGGGTATTCAATTAGGAAAAGACGAAGTCAAATTGTCTCTATTTGCAGATGACATGATTGTATATTTTATTTAGAAGACTTCATCATCTCAGCCCCAAATTGCCTTAAGCTGATAAGCAACTTCAGCATAGTCTCAGGATACAAAATCAATGTGCAAAAATCACAAGCATTCCTATACACCAATGATAGACAGAGAGTCAAATCATGAGTGAACTCCCCTTCACAACTGATACAAAGAGAATAAAATATCACAGAATACACCTATAAGGGAAGTGAAGGACCTCTTCAAAGAGAACTACATTTCCTATGTCTAGAAAATTTTTTATCCCTCAACCTTAACACAGCTGGGTGTACTTCATTATTTTACCTCACATATTAATTGCTTATGAGATTTTCTTTGATCATCCACCACAAAATAAGTTGAATCCATCCCTCCTGTGCTTTCCTTTTTCTCGTGTTCTTTTGCAACTTAGCAGTTATCAAAATTTGTAAATATTAGGCCAACTATGTGAAATTGACATTTTTATACATCAAAAATGGTCAAACGTAATTTCACATGATTCACCCTAATATATTTTTAACTAAATATACTTTTATGCATGTGTTTGCTTGTTTTTATTGTCCTTTGTCCTTAAGACAAAGGTTGTATCTATTTTGCTCACAATTATACTCTGAAGATATAGTACAGTACCTCATATGATATAAGCAATAAATGTCAGCTAGTATTACTATTACTGTTGTTATCTTTATCATCACTCATTATTATAGCTTTACAAATATTTTGGAGGGCTAATATGTGCTAAAATGGTAGAATTCAAGTAATATGGGAGCAGGTAACAGGGAGATCTAACTAAGAATTTTTTATGAGGGCAAGACGTTAAGAGAAAAAGAGTTAAAGTAAGGCCCAAAAGATAACTGGTAGTCCAGAAAATGAAAGAGGTTAAAGGAAAGGGAAATTCTAAGTGGAAAAGTCATCATGTGCAAAGGCTGACACATGAGAGTGGGCATGGCCTCCATTTTCAGAAATGAACAAGTCTTTGTGGCTCATGGGAAGGTCATGGGAAGTGTTAGAGAACACAAAGTCAGAGGGGTGGGCAAGGGCTGGATGATTAAATCCTTGTAGTCCATAGTAAAGAGTTTGAGTTGTAGTATAATGGTGATAGGAAGCCGTTGGGTTTTGGAGAAGAAAGCGTCTAAGTTTATTCAGAGTCTTCTATAACAAATATCATAAACTAGGTGGCTTTTAAAGAAGAGAAATTTATTTCTCACAGTTCTGGAGGCTGAGCAGTCCAAGATCAAGGTGCTGTTAGGTTTAACATCTGGTGAGGTTCCACATTCTGGTTCATAGATGGCGTCTTTTTGCTATGTCCTTGCATGGTGAAGGGAGAAAAAGAGCTCCTTCTTGGGCCTCTTTTATAAGGATATTAATGTGATTCATGAGAGCTCCACCTTCATGACCTGATCACGGCTCCCAAAGGGTCCACCTCCTAATGCCATCATCTTGGAGGATAGAATTTCAACATATGAGTTGGGCAGAGATAAATATTGAGACTATAGAAGAAAGTGGCATATTATTTATGTTTTAAGACTAGTACTGAAGTTATGTATGTAGAATTAATTGTAAGAGTAAGAGAACGAAAGATCTCCTAGATGTTTGTGTATGATCCAGGCTAGTGAAAGTATAGCTGATGGGGAGGGCTAGATCAGCAAGTTACTTAGGGCTTTGTGTATGGCGTAAAAGTGAGAGAGTGAGGTTTCTGGATTGGGGAACTTGGTAGATAGATTCATTTACTGAGATAGGTAATACTAGATAAAGAACAGGTCAGAGTAAGAGTTATTGAGATCAGTTCTGAACCTAAGATTCTAAAGTTACTTTCTTAAACCATACAAGAATTGGAAGAATCAATTTGGTTTGTTAAACCGTTATTTCCCACAAACTTTACCTGCTATTACAGTAACTACTGTAACCCTAATAGAAAATTTAGCACTTTGAAGTAGGGTCATTCCGTAACAAAATCTTAAGATATTTGGGATTGGTTTAGTGAATGAATAACAGGTAGCAGGTGATAAGGAAATAGATATAGGAAACTAAACAAACTGGAGTGGTGTATCTTTCCAGAACAAAACACTGAGCAAAACTATTGCCTATCATAACTTGTAAGACACAATATGTAGCTATTAAACGGGTAGCTTTTGGGGAAAAATGGTTTTAAAAGCATTAATGTGTATTCATGGCTGCTTCTTACATTTGGCAAGGTGATAGTAACTTGATATGTTTAGCTCGGCATTACAAGAAAACTAGATCTCAGAAAAGAATTGCAAATTTTCCAAAAGTTACATATTTATTTAACTATGAAATAGTATTCGGTCCTAAATCGGCACCAGCAAAAAGTATATTTCAAAACCTGGGCATCTCCCATGAAAGAGAATGTTCCTGACATCCATGATAAAGCCAAGTACCAAAGACCACCAGAGAAACTCATGTAACAAATTAGGTTTTAAATTTGCTGCAACAAGGAAGACTGCACATCCTGAAGAACCATAGGGTGTCTCAGGAAGAGGAAGTTAGGATAGTAGTCTTTTCATGCCTCAATAACAAATACCATAGACTGAGTGATTTAAACAACAGAAATGTATTTACTCACTATTCTGGAGACTAGAAGTCAAAGATCAAGGTGTCAGCAGGGCTGCTTTCTTCTGCGCTCTCTCTCCTCGGCTTGCAGATAGACGCCTTCTTTCTGTGTCCTCACATGGACTTTCTTCTGTGTACAAGTGTCTGATGTCTACGTGTCCTAATATCTTTTTATAAGGACACCAATCATATTGATCAGGGCCTACAAAAACAAAAACACCTCATTTTTATTAATCACTCTTACAAAGACTTTATATCCAAATACAGTTAGATTCTGAGGTGCTATGGGTTAGGACTAGGTACTAGAGATTACTACAACAAATGAATTTGAGATGAGACTAGTACTCATTCCATAACTGATGGGAATGTTTGAGCTCATGCCTTTAAAGAAGTGGGGTTCTCTTCTGGATTGAATTCTTTCAGAAAAGAGGGGTCCTTATGTGATTTAGTAAGTTTTATTTAGGTGGTAAAATAAATGAAGTGGGGCTAGAGTTACCATGGGTGAAGTAATCACTTTCCCAGGAATGGAAGATATTTAGTTATATCTTTGTGCATGGCATCCTTGTTTTGTGTCTGCGTTTAGTCATGATTACTCAGTGGTCTTGTTTTTGTCTTGTTTCATCAAGGTCATGGAGTGATCTCTTTTCAAATCTTGTTGATATTGTGTGGGATTGTTTATTTCAGCAGGGAACACCATGGACTAGCTATTTAGCAAGTAAACACTAGGCCTAAATTTAGTTACCAGGCTTGCTACCAGCTGTCAGCTGTTAGGACTGTTTCTTTCTCACACGCTTCAGATGTGGCAATGAAGATAATGAACAGTGAAGAACATCCCAGAATGTGTAGCCAGGGGCCACTGAATAATGAACAAAGGACTTCCTCCAAATCAGAAGAATCAGGAGCTAATCATAGAGCTTTTCTCATTGTCGTGGCAGAGAAATCTCACAAGGCCTGTCACAGAATTCCATCATTGCTCTGGATCAGTGATGGCTACGTGTATCCTATGTCTCCCTTTGTGAATGGGATTTCTTTTTTTTAATGTGATCAACCTGCCCTACTCCATCATTGTGCATTGGGTATGCTGGGAAGGAGGTCCTGATAATTCAGCTTGTCATTTGAGGTCATGAGTAGCCAGAACCTAAAAAACCATACCAAAATCTGATGGAGCTGGATTCAATGACTGCATGAGATTTTGGGATATCTCATTTAAAGAGATGTCAAATATGTGTTACATATGAGAAGGAAATGAAATAATATTTTAGCCAGAAGGGAACATGTGACAGAAACTACTAACAATTTGCATAATGGTAGACTGCATTTCCCAGCCTCACTTGCATTGTGTGGTTATAAGAATAAGATCTAGCCAACAAAATGTGAGAAGAAATGATGTGTGCCAAATACACCTCAGATCCATTAGAATCTCTTCAGTATATTTATGTTCTTTCCCCTTTCTAGCTTATTTGGATGGAAATTACTATGGAGAGACCAAGGAGGTCAAGTATAAAGATGGCAAGTCTTTGGCAGCCCAGGCCACTGAATGACTGTGTGGAGGAGAACCAACTTCCATGACCAGAAACAACTATCTTTCACTTTTAAATGAGCAAGAAATAAATCTATATTCTGACCAAGCTGTTATACATTTGAGTGTATGTTTTGGTATTTTTGTTATTTTCTTCCAAATTTTATTATACATTCAAGGGTACGTGTGCAGGTTTGTGACATGTGTAAACAGTGTGTCACGAGGGTTTAGTGTAGAGATTATGTTGTCACTCAAACAATAAACATAGCACTTGATAGGTAGTTTTTGCATCTTTCCACTCTTCCACTCTCCACCCTCAAGTAGGCCCAGGTGTCTGCTGTTCCTTTTCTGCATCCGTGACTTGCTTTCACTGGTAAGTAACAACATGCAGTATTTGGTTTTCTGTTCCTGCATTAATTCACTTAGGGTGATGGCCTTCAGCTGCATCCATATTGCTGCAGGACACGATTTCAGCCTTTCTTTGGCTGTGTAGTATTCCATCATATATATGTACCACATTTTCTTTATCCAGTCTGCTGTTGATGGGCATCTAGGCTGATTGTTTTTACTACTGCAAATAGCATTCTGATAAACATACATGTTCATGTGTCTTCATGGTAGAACAATTTATATCCCTTCAGGTATATACCCATTAATGGGATTGCTGGGTTGAATGGTAGTTTTAAGTTCTTTGAGAGATTATCAAACTGCTTTCCACAATGGCTGAACTAGTTTACGTTCACACCAGCAATGCATAAGTACTTCCTTTTCTCCACAAACTCATCAGTATCTGTTATTTTCTGACTTAATAATAGCTATTCTGACTGGTGTAAGATGGTATCTCATATTTTTTATTTGCATTTCTCTAATGATTAGTGATGTTGAGCATTTTTTAATACGTCTTTTTGCCACTTGTATATCTTCTTTTGAGCAGTATCTGTGCATGACAGTTGCCCATTTTTTAATGGGGATATTTAAGTTGTTTAAGGTCTTTATGGATTCTGAAGTTACACCTTTGTCATATACACAGTTTGTGATTATTTGCTCCTATTCTGTAGGTTGTCTGTTTACTCTGTTGTTAGTTTCTTTTGCTGTGCAGAAACTCTTTAATAAGGTGTCAGGCATCAATTTTTGTTATTCTTACCATTGCTTTTGAGGACTTCATCATAAATTATTTGTTTTGTAGGTTTTTATAGTTTTAGGTTTTACATTTAAGTAATCCATCTTGAGTTGATTTTTGTGTATGGTGAAAGGAAGGGGGTCCAGTTTCATTCTTCTGCATATAGCTAGCCAGTTACACAAGCACCATTTATTCAATAAGTAGTCTTTTCCTACTGCTTGTTATTGTCTATTTTGTCAAAGGTTAGATGGTTTTAGGTGTGTGGTTTATTTTGGGGTTGTCTAGCCTGTTCCATTGGCCTATGTGTGTTTTTGTGCCAGTACCATGCTGTTTTGGTTAATGTAGACTTGTATTATAGTTTGAAGTTAGGTAGTAACTCCAGCTTTGTTCTTCTTCCTTAGGATAGCTTTGGACATTCAGGCTCTTTTTAGGTTCCATATGAATTTTAGAATAGTTTTTGCTAATTCCATAAAATATACTATTGGTAGTTTGATAAGAATAATGTTCAAATTCCTTTGGGTAGTATGGCCATTTAAAAAATATTGCTTTTACCTATCAAGGAGCATGAAATGTAACTTCCTGGTTAACTGGATTCCTAGGTATTTTATTCTTTTTGTGGCAATTGTGAATGGGATTGCATTTTTGATTTGGCTGTCAGCTTGCACGTTTTGGGTGTACAGTAATGCTACTTGATTTTGTACATTGATTTTGTTTTCTGAAACTTTGCTTAAGTCATTTATTAAATCTAGGAGCCTTTGGGCAGAGACTATGGGGTTTTCTCGGTATAAAATCATATAATCTGTAAAGAGGGATTGTTTGACTTCCTCTCTTACTATTTGGATGTCTTTTATTTTTTTCTTTTGCCTGATTGTTCTGGGTATTACTTCCAGTACTATGTTGAATAGGAATGGCAAGATCAGGCATCTTTATGTCGTTCTGTTCTCAAGGGGGATGTCTCTAACTTTTTCCTATTCAGTATGATATTGATGGTGGGTTTGTCATAGATGGCTTTTAATGTTTTAGGGTTGTTCCTTTAATACTAAAATGTTGAGGGTGTTTAACATGAAACAATATTGAAAAACTTTTTGTTAATCATTTGTATGATTTTTCACATCTCAATTTTTTTCAGTTCAGCCCTGCTTTGGTTATTTCTTTTCTTCTGTTAGCTTTGCAGTTGGTTTGCTTTTGTTTTCCTAATTCCTCTAGGTATGTTGTTAGGTTGTTAATGTTAGGTCATTCTATTTGATGTGGGCCTTTAGTGCTATAAGCTTTCCTCTTAACACTGCTTTACCTGTGTCCCAGAGATTCTGGTATGTTTTCTCTTTGATTTCATTATTTTCAAAGAATTTCTTGATTTCTGCCTTAATAGCATTGTTTACCCAAAGGTCATCTGGAAGCAGACTGTTTAATGGTTTTAACACATCTTCTTGGTAGTGATTTACATTCTTATTGTGCTGTGGTCCAAGTGTGTGTTTGCTATGATTTTTTTTAAATTTGTTGAGAATTCCTTTATGGCTGGTCTTATGGTCAATTTTTGAGTATGTAACGTGAAAATTTCAAGTATATATATTCTGTTGTTTTTGGGTGGAGTGTTCTGTTAGGTGTTAGGTCTATTTGGTCAAGTGCTGGCTTTAGATCTCAAATATCTTTGTTCGTTTCCTGCATGGATACTTTCAGTGGGGTGAAGTCACACACTATTACTGTGTAGTTACCTAATTCTCTTTGTAGGTCTCTAAGAACTTGTTTTATGAATCTTGTTGCTCCAGTGTTGAGTGCATATATATCTTGTTGAATTGAAACCTTAATTATTATGTAAAGCCTTTCTTTGTCCTTTTAATTGTTGTTGGCTTAAAGTCTGCTTTGGCTAAAATTAAGAGAGCAACCCCTGCAATTTTTTGTTATCCATTTGGTTGATAAATTTTTCTCCATTCCATTACTTTGAGCCTATGGGTGTCATTCCATGTGAGATATATCTGTTAAAGACAGCATACTGTTGAGTCCTGCTACTTTATCAAACTTGCCCCTTTGTGCCTTTTAACTGAAATATTTGCACTCAAGTTTAATATTAATATGTGAGTATATGATCCTGTCATCATGTTGCTAACTTGTTTCATAGACTTCATTATATACTTGCTTTATTGTGCCAATGGTCTATGTACTTAAGTATGTTATTTTGAGGGCCAGTAACAATCTTTTGTTTCCATGTTTAGCACTCCCTTAAGGACCTCTTGTAAGGTAAGTTGGGTGTAACAACATTCCCTTGGCATTTTCTTGTTTGAAAATGATTTCATTTCTTTTTTGCTTATGAGCTTAGTTTGGCTGGATATGAAATTCTTGGTTGAAATTTCTTTTCTTTAAAAATGCTTAATATAGGCCCCCAGTCTCTTCCAGCTCATAGGGTTTCTACTGACAGACCCACTGTTAGCCTGATGGAGTTCCCTTTGTAGATGACTTGTTCTTCTCTCTAGCTGCCTTGAATATGTTTTACTTCACATTAATCTTGGAGAATCTGATGATTACGTGTCTTGGGGGTGATCATCTTATATAACATATCATACAGAGATTATCTGAATTTCCTGGATTTGAATGAATGTCAACCTCTCCAGTGAGGTTGCAGGAATTTTCGTAGATAATATCCTCAAATATGTTTTCCAATTTGCTTGTTCTCTCTCCCTCTTTCAGGGATGCCAATGAGTACTAGTCTTGGTCTCTTTACATAATCCCATATTTCTGAGAGATTTTATCCACTATTGTTTTCTTTTTTAAAATTCTTTTCAAACAGGTAATTCAAAGAATCAATCTTTGAACACTGAGATTCTTTTCTTAGTTTGTTCTTTTCTGCTATTCATACTTTCATTTATATTATGAAATACTTGTAGTGAGTATTACATCTCTATCAGATCAGTTTGGTTCTTTCTTAAAATGGCAGTTTTGTCTTTTAGCTCTTGTATGGTTTGCCTTGATTCGTTAGATTCCTTGGATGTGGTTCCAACTTTCTTCTGAAACTCTATGAAGTCGTTGCCATCCAGATTCTGAATTTTATTTGTGTCATTTCAGCCATTTCAGCCTGGTTAAGAACGCTTGCTGGGAAGCTAGTGCAATCATTTTGAGGTAAAAGGACACAGGGCTTTTAGATATGTCAGATTTATTGCACTGGCTCTTTCTCATCTGTGTGGGCTGACATTCCTTTAATGCTTGAAGTTGCTGTCCTTTGGATGGGGCTTTTTGCTTTTATATTCTTTGATGTCCTTGAGGCTTTGACTGTGGTATATTATGTATTCAGTTAATTAGCTTCATTTCTGGATGATTTCAGGGGGGCAATGCTCAGCTTAGCATTCCTTGGTATCATAGCTCTAACTAGGGGCCTGGGACTAGGTCCATGGCTTTGTTCTGTAGCCCCTGTGGTTAAGCACCTGATATGCTAGGGGGGACCAAAATGTTACCAGTCCACTGACAACAACACTCTGATGGGGGGGTGCTGGCAAAGGGCTTCATTGGGGTAGTGCCTGTGAGGTCTGTATTCATGCATGTAGTGCTGATGGCAGCAGGACAGTGGGGTGTCCACATGTGCACCAGTGGAGGTGTAGTATTTGTAATAGCCACATACATGCATCAACAAAGCAGGGGGGAGAGGCTGCAACTGACTGCACACCAGCAAAGCTGTGGTTGAATGCTGCAAATGGGTACATACTGGCAAATGCCCATCTGCAGAAGCTCTCTGACAGACAGGTGCTGCTGGCAAAGAAGCTATGGTGGTAGCCAATTTTAAGTGCCCAAGTTGGGTACCTGAGGCTGCATTTCAGGTGGGTGCTACCAGGCAGGGATCCTGGAAAAAGAGAACAGATGAAGGGTGCTCAGAATAGACTGCCACAAGCAAGAGAGCTCTGAATAGACTGCCACAAGCAAGAGAGCTCTGCTCTGTCCAGGTCCAACAGTTAGCAAAAGCCACAATCACCAACAGGAGCATGGCAATGCTTGAGCAATGGGTATCCTTGGTTGTGCTCCACTGTAGCCATTCCCATGCCAAACCCTCTGGGCTCCATGCAGGCTGGAGTTCTCTCCCTGCCACCTTAAATATCCGCATGGATCATAGGGGCTCCTGCAGCTAGGATTCCAGAGGTCTGTGATGAGCTTGAGCTACTCCATGCCTATTTTATTCATACCATCCTCAGGAACAACTTGGGGCCAGGAATAAGTCTTAGAGCTCAGCAACCCTGTGCAGGGTTCCCAGCTTCTTCCTCCTTTAGCCCAGGCTCTGTGTACTTCCTTCATCCACTCCCAATTCCTTTATTCTGAAGATTTTCTCAGAGTATGCCAGTCTTGAAGGTGTCTCTCAGTGTGAGAAGCTCTTTCAGGCTGCATCTTGTGAACCATTTTAGCTCTTCTCCATTTGAGTGTACATTTGTTATAGCAGCTAATGATTCCCTAATGTCGACGCTGTTTAGCATAATGTTTGATAAAATTGTTCATTGACTGCTACACTATAAAAAAGATACAACCCCTTAGAAGCCCATAATTCTTGAGAAATGCATATATTTTGTTTGCCTATTTAGCCAGGTGACAAGAAACCTCTATACCTGCGTTATATCCCTCTGGTACCAAAAAAGTCACCGTTGTAGGAACTACAAAACACCTTTGCCCTTGAATTTTCTAAACACCATGTCTGTTATTGTCCATGTAGAATGTCTTCAAGGATATCACTGCTAACATTCCTCTTAGAGCTCCTCTTAACAAATTTATCTTCAAGTTGTGGAAAAGAAAATGTGTTTTTTAACCTAATGAATTTATATACTCAAACTAAAACAAGCATAGCATCATGATGAATGTTTCACTGTTTGCTACAGATTCTAAGAAGCTTAAATCTGAGTTTCATGAGAGCTGTCCTCAGAAAGAGTTTCTTACTATAATATATTCTATTCCCTCTGCCGCTTGGTGTATTTTATCCAACATTAAGCTATTTTTTCTTAGAAAATCCATACTTCTATGTATGTTGCCTTGTATATTTTTGAGATGCACATATTGCATATTCATATATTGGCCCTTCTCATTCAATTTTTCTCAACACACTGTGTGTTTTCAGAAAAAATGTTTTTCCTAATAATTTCAAACCCTCATATTCCATGTCATTTTCATTTATTGGAAATAACCTAGGCTTATCAATAGAAAGCTTTGAGCTCATCAATCAGGTTAACAAGCTGGGAGCAGTATGGGTAGAACTCACACAATTAAAATACTGACCATGTGAAAACTATGTAGCCACTTCTCACTAACCAGTGGAAGCAAAAGGCAAAACAAGACCCTTTTACTCATGTGTCTAACTCACTACTTCTCTGGTGCATATGCTTTTTTTTCCCTCCTACCCACCTTGGGATACTTGATTCAGACAGTGAAAAACTAATGGCAATTTTCACCAAGAAATAAGAACCACCACCTGGTAAAGCAAATTTCCCTGAGTATTTATTTTCTGTTTAGAATTTACTTTAAACTGCTCTCCAGAGCAGTGACTTGGGACACCTGTAGCTGCCTAATCATTCTCTTAGCAGTTATATAAGATATATGTCCAACCTAAGAATGTACTTAATTTAAATACCACCTTTTAAATAATCATTACCATCTTCCTCTACAACCAGCCCTTTTCTGATGCTTTCTCAGGAATACATAAACACATTCAGCAAAATATTTTTTTCCAAAGCATTCTAAAAATAAACTTTAAAGAGCAGAATAAATTAGCACATTTGTCCAAAACATGGCAACTTATATATCCAAGTAATTTTCACACTATTCTTTAGTGTCCAAGTTTAAGAATCTGTAATGTTAATGAAGGCTTCACTGTTCTGTGCATATACCTCACACCAAACCAGAAGGTAATAGGAACTGGTATCCTGGGAGGCAGCAAATAGAAATGCCTGTGTCTGCCTTCATCTTTCAATTTCTTCTGAAATTCCACAAAGGAAATGATAGACTCTCAGTAGTACACTCAGGATATAGAATTCCAAACTGATAAGAGCTAGAAGGGATTGAAGGAGTCACCTGGTTTATCCTCTTCTTTTCACTTTTTTTTCTTTTCCTTTCTTTTGTTGTCTTTCTTTTTAACATATGAAAAAGACCTTACTTAATCCAATAATTAATGAGAGAATCACTAAGATAAGTGTTCTTTGTTCCCATTTGATATTGAAAAGATGTGTCTTATTTCCAAGTCTTGATGTTTTTCCTAAAAATACCCACTCTTGTTATCATAATCAATCTCCAAAGTCTATTTTTAAAACGTTTACCTCATCAGCTTTGGCCTGTTTATTTGTACAAGTGCAATAAGAATGTTAATTACTCACATAGGCCCTCTTGAGTTTTGTCTGCAAATGTAATACTATACAATATTGAGCAACTAGTAAGGCCCAAATTAACTTCTGTCCACAAATTTATGTAAGAAATCTTAAATAGAAATTCCATTAAACCCAGCAATCCCATTACTGGGTATATATCCAAAGGACTATAAATCCTTCTACTATAAGGACACATGCACACGAATGTTCATTGCAGCACTGTTTACAATAGCAAAGACCTGGAATCAACCCAAATGCCCATCGATGATAGACTGGATTGGGAAAATGTGGCACATATACACCATGGAATATTATGCAGCAATCAAAAATAATGAGTTTGTTTCCTTTGTAGGGACTTGGATGAATCTGGAGAACATCATTCTCAGCAAACTGACACATGAACAGAAAATGAAATACCACATATTCTCACTCATAGGCGGGTGAGGAAAAATGAGAACACATGGACACGGGGGAGGCGGTACTACACACTGGGGTCTATTGAGGGAATAGTGGAGGGACAGTGGTGGGGGAGATGGGGAGGGATAGCCTGGGGAGAAATGCCAAATGTGGGTGAAGGGGAGGAAGGCAGCAAAACACACTGCCGTGTGTGTACCTATGCAACTATCTTTCACGTTCTGCACATGTACCCCAAAACCTAAAATGCAATTAAAAAAATAAATAAAAATAAAAATAAAAGAAATCTTAAATTGGACTTATAATGCTTATTGTTGTTCTCCTAGCCAAGGCTAAGAAACCAAGCCCAAGATACATGCTCCAGCAGATTTCATGCACAGCACCTATAAATGTAGGTGAAATACTCTCTTGTTGAAGTCTTCCAATACTGATAATGTCCCTGTCCCATCAGGAAGTGACCATCATTATTACCTGTGAGGCTGACATCCTATAGGCAGGGACAAGAGCAGTTTCCTGCAAAGACTTTGTAGGCATTAAACCCATATATGTTTCTTAATATGGCGTTTTTCCACATCTGATTAAGAGATGATCATTCTCAAATATATTATTCCAGATATAATGGTTAATTTTATGCATCAATCTGACTGGGCTAAGGGATGCCTAGATAGATAGCTGTCAAAAGATTATTTCTGGGTGTGTCCTTAAGAGTGTTTTAAGAAGAGGTCAGCATTTGAATCAATAGACTAAGAAAGATCATCTTCACCAATGAGTAGACATTATCCAATCTACTGAGGAATGAATACACACACACACACATACATATATACATATATATATATATGGAGGAATACATATGTATATAAAACCTATTTGATCTGTTTTTCTGGAAAACACCTTAGGGCCTTGGTTGCACAATTAAGTGGGCCAATTATAACCTGGTAAAAGGAGAACATATTCTTAATGAACCAATGCAAATAATGATATTGCCATGAAATGTAAAGAGTCAGCAAATGTAATTGTTTCTGAATTCTGAGAGGTCAGTAACATACAGCTGTTTAAAAATGATTCATGTCAGTCTATAAAACATTATCCACTAAATTGTGGTTAGAAGGAGTCTAAGAAAAAAAAAGCTTCCTTATATACTCATAAAACAGCATTAAAAATAATGCCAACTATATTCCAAACAAATACCCACAAATAAACAGCCCTTCTGACTTTATTCACTTCTTCCCATGTAACTCTCTAGATCTTAGGTCAACAGCATGCTTTAATAAAGTATGTCTGCTTGGGGACCACAAAGTATCCTACAAATCCCTACTCAGTTCACTTGTACAAGCTGAAACGTGTCTAAGAGATGTTAGCTCAGAAGCTAAGAATCTATTCTTGGAAATATCAATAGTATAAAGTACCCAGTACGTTTCTTTCTACTACTGTCTGAGTCTTGAGTTTCCTTGTTGAGACAAATTCTAGTCTATAATCTGTAACAGAGGCTTCAGACAAGCATCAGAAAGCAGAAGTCCATGTAGTTACCATTTTTTCATTGCTCTTACTGCCTTTGAGTAAGTCCATATTTCTACCTGGTGTCATTTTTCTTCTTTCTGAAAAACTTCCTTTAAAATTTCATGTAGTGCAAGTATGTTGATGCTAAATATTTTCACATTTTATATACCTGGAAAAGTCTTTATTTGGACTTCAACTTTTAAAGGTTTTTTTTGTTGGATATTGAGTTCTATAAGCTTCACTGTTTTCCTGTTTGCATTGTTTCCAGTGTGAAACCTGTTGTCATTATTATCTATGTTCTACTATATGTAATGTGTGATCCTTCATGCAGCTGATTTTAAGATTTTCTTTATCACTGATTTTGAGCAATTAAGTTGTAATCTGCCTTGAGTTCATTTTCTTGTTTCTTATGCTTAGGGTTCATTAAGAATCTTGGATCTGTGAGTCTCTAAGTTTTATCAAATTTAGAAAATATCTAAATATCCCGACCAGGGACTGCAATTGTATGTATATCAGCCTTCTTGAAGTTGTCTTATAATTCACTGCATGCCCTTTTATTTTCTTAAGTGCTGCTGCTTCTATTTTCTACTTTAGATAGATTCTATTGCTATTTTCAAGTTAACTGATCTTACCTTCTGTGCTATTTTCTGTTAATCCCTCCAGTCTATTTTTCTATTGCAGACATTTTAGTTTTCGTCTCTATTAGCTCATTTTTGGCCCATTTTATTTTTTTCATGTCACTACTTTATTTGTTCACATATTCAATACAGTTATAACAACCCTTTTAATATCCTTTTCCGTTACTCCTAACATCTACCAGATCCCTTTATTCCGGGTTATATTTTCCTGCTCTTTTGTACACCTGAAAAGTTTTCATTGGTTGCCAGTCATTGCAAATTGTACCTTGTTTGGTTTTAGACATGTTTGTATTCTTATAAATATTTTTGAGATTCTTCTCAAATGTCATTAATTTACTTGAAAACAGTTTCATCTTTTCAGGTCTTTCTTTTAAATATTTGGTAAGAGAAGTGTATGTAGCTCATTATTTCCCATTATTCAGGCAAAGCCCTTCTGACTATGCTACCCAACGGCCTGTGACTCTTAAGATTTTCCTATCCAGATGGTGAGAACGGTCACTATTAACAGCTCACATGAGACTCAGGAACTATTATACCTCATGCCATTGTATGTTTCTTTTCCTGGACTCAGGTAATTTCACACGCAAGTGCTTATCAGTCCTGTATTGAATACTCAAGGAAGACTCTCCACAGAACTCCAGAGTTATCTGTGTAGATCTAATAATCGTTACTGTTATTTCTTTACTGCTATATAAACGTGGCATATGCCTTAAAGACACTTGCTGCTGAAGAGAGTTTTGATTACTACTTGATAACAATTAAATTCCTTTTTTAAGACCAAATACTATTATCTCATAAATACACGTAGTAAACAAGGTAAATGCTTACTTAAGTGCTCAGATTCTGAGTATTTTAATGTAATTATTATATGCTGTAGATATTAGTCTAGTAAACACATAATTTATTCTCATATTATTTTAGTATTTCTCTAAAATGCTCAACTCATTTTTCTTATGTCCTCATTTCCTACACTGTTGATCTGAAAAATGGCTTGCACCTTTTACCATGGGTAAGACTCTTACAAAGGAAAGAGAAAAGATTCAAGCACTAGTGAGTTTGTGTATTTGTTTTAGTGTGGGAAAAATTGGGCTGGGCTGCAGTATGTGTGGTCATAAATATGTGGGTGTGTGGGTGTGTTTATTATACTCACATGTGTATCAAACTGTAGCATAGCCATGTGTCTAAGAAGTCTCATGTATAGTTACAGATCTGAGGAAATGAGATTTAGTATGGCTGTTTACTTATGGGGCCTTCTTTATGGATATGAGTCTTGCGTGAGGGAACTACACTTCTGTGGAATTATGTGAGACGGTTGGCTATGATGCCATGAAGTAGTTGTGTGGAAATGGCAGGTGAGGAGAGGTAAAACTAGGCAGGGTGATAACAATGAGCAGATGGGGCTTCAGATTCGAAACTTCTATAACAATGAGATTCTGTTGTACCTAATTTGAATTCAGTGACCATGTCCTTAAAACCCTTTGTTCTAGGACAAATTCTTAAAAGTAAATGAAGATTACAGAATATATCCACCAAAAGCTCATACCAAAAAATGTCTAATGTTTCAAAATTTTATTTTATAGTAATGTTTATGCTGTAGCAGCATTTAAACAAAATTTTGATGCCCTCTAAAAACACCCTGCAAAACAAATGAAGTATGATGAGCCAACAGCTAAGAAGTCAGGATCTATTTATCTAAATATAATTTGGCTGAGGAAGATGGCTATGCTTGCCAAGTTTTAGAGCGTCTCTGAGTCTATCTTGGTAGCTGCTTTGCTATTAGATGCAGGACTTCCAAAGACGAATAGAAAAAACAATTAATAGGCATAGAAAGAGTCATTTTACAAAGATTTCATCATTCCCATTATCTTCCCATGTCTCATGCAAAGTAGCCCACATCAAATCCATGAGCTGGTTGGAGCACTATGTGCTGCTGTTCTTTTAGATGGAACACCTTGGGAGATATTAAAAGAGAACACAATGAATGGCCAAGTGCTTATATGTATAAGACCATTCACCAAACATTCCTGAAAACCTCTTTTTATTGTGCCTAGCTAAGTGCTAGGAGCAGAATAGATAGATGTGGGCTAAGACATGTGACCCCTGCCCTGATGATCAAGTAGAAAGACATTCAACAAATAATAAATGATGTAGTGTTTTACCCTGAAAGATGTGTCATGTTTTCTGTTATCCATTCAAGTCTCAGCACTATGCTATACTTGGCATCAAAAGAACAGTATCCAAGCATCCAGTGGTAATACAGAATGACCTTTTCTTGTTACCTGCATTCGATTTTGATGTGAAGAGACTGCTTTTCAATCATATATGAGGCATGTCTGATTAAACATAAATTCTATTCAGCAAATAGTTATGGGGTGACTATTATGACCCAGGCCCTGTTCTGGACCTTAAGATATAATGATAAACAAAATAGAACAAGATCATGCCTTCTAGAACCTATCATTTAGCTTGGGAGAGAAAAAATAAACAATAAATATAAGGAATAAAGCAGCTACTTAATAAAGAAGGTAAGTGCCATGGAGGGGGGTATTCAGACTGGTTAAGGGGAATCAGGATTAATGACGGGGATGGTTAGAGCTTTAAGGAAGAAGGACAGGGTAGCTCTCACTGAGAGGATGATATATGTATTAGTGAGGACATGAAGCAGACAAAGGAGTTGACCAAGGAGCTATGTGGGAGAGTGCACTGGGGAAAGGGCATTCCTGGCAGAGGAAACAGGTAGAGCCTGGTCCTGACAGGGAAGCATGCCTGGCCTGCTCAAGGAACAGCAAGGAAGCCAGTGAGCTGGAGCTGAGGTATGGAGAGTAGGAGAGGAAGTTAGAGGTTGGGGAATGAGGGTGGTAGTGGTGCATATTATGTAGGCCCTAGTGGGTCATGAAAAGGACATTGAAAGGAAGTTGTAATATAGGGGAAATAATATTACACCTGGTATCAGAAAGTCCAGGTTTAAATCCTAATCTATACCTTTTCTAGAGGTATGACTTTGAGCAAGTCAATTAATTGTCCAGAGCTAAATTTTCTCAAGTTAGTTGAACAAACATTTTTGAAGTGCATCCTTTGCACCAGTGGATTATGGAAAAGAAAACAGGATGTATTTGGCTAAGAAGTCTACAGACTAATAGGAAGAGAAGGCAAGGAAACCAACAGGTCCAGCAGAGTGCAGTGAATGGAACAATGCAAGTGAAAGGTAGAGAAGTGGTAGCATGGGGGAGACCTCCCTGATCATACACTCACCACCCCCTTCATGTTCCCCATCACAGAACCCTGTTTTCTTTTCTCCATGGCACATAGAACAATTGAAAATTATTGTATTTTTGTTTTATTTATTGTTGTTATCTCCTCACTAGAAAAACACCTGTTAGGGCACAACCCTTGTCTGCCTTCTTCACTGCTCTATTATATCCCGAATGCCTGGCACAGGGCCAGTACAATGCTAGCCCTTCATGTTGTGCAAAGAATGAGTGGAAAGAGTGTAACAAGGAAAGCTTCACACAGTAGGGTTATTTCCAGACATACAGAAATTACCTCCTACAAAAGCAGAGGGTGTGTAAAATGGTTATGAGAATTCAACAAGATCACGTGTCTGAGTGGTATGGAGTGGCTCCCCATAGTTGCAGTGGGAACTAAATAGATAATATTTGTTATAGATGGTTTACTCTGTATGTTGCTGAAAGACTTCTTTGATGAAATTGGCATGCAATTGCCTAGATGCCTCAGTGCTATTTAATGTAGCTGTTGCATCAGCTAGAAGAATTCATGAGTACATTATTGCTATCTTCTAAACCTTCTAAATCCTCATTCTCCCTTTGTAGTCTCTTACTACCTCAGCATCACTAGAATAAAACTATAATAAATAATCAGTAGTGCGTCTCTTGAGGGAAATGCTGCTCTTGAAGTCCATGAAAGGCAAATGCTGCTGTAGCTATTGAAAGAAATTACCTTTATGAAATATCTACTAAATCAGTATGTGGGGACGGGCACTGGGATTAAAAAAGAAAAAGAATACCATCAATGGATTTTGTTAGACTCACAGACCAATCCATAAATGTCATAAAACCTTATACAGATAACCCCCAGAAGTCAAAGAATTAGCCTTTATGATACTTTTGAGATGCAACTTTGTGATAAGTTCATATAATTTCCATGATGTTTTTAATCTAAATAAATCTTACAATTGAAAAGACCTTCAGAAATCTATGCCCACAATAATCTCTTTAGTGTTGCATTCAATCTAGCGTTGTAATAATCAAATAAGAAAATATGCACAGGGAGATTGTTTTCTGAGTCTTTGATTCTGCAGAGGCTAAAAACTGTCGAAAAATACTAGGGGATTTGAAGTGACAACAAAGTTGGGATCAAATCCTGGCTCAGCTATTTAAAGCTGCGTGCCCATCACCAAGTCACTTAGTCTCTAAGACTCATATATAAGGTAGAAATTATAATACTTGTCCTCATGGAGTTGACAGAAGGAACAAATGAGATAATAGATGTGAAATTAACTCTTTACAATGTGAAATTATACGCAGATGTTATTTATTTTACTATGCCAGTTATTTTGATTTCTACACATGATAACCAGGAATAGTACAGGTTTTCTAGTAATTCAAGTTTCTACTACTAATAACATGTTGCTTCTGAATAGTGATGATCATGTAGCTGTCATTATTTTTGATGATTCTCCTGTCTATAGATTATCAAAACTCTGTATTTAGCATCTAAAACATTTCTCAACATTACATGAGATTTAAGACTGTCTTGTTCATTATTCCATCCCCACTATCTAGACCAGTCCCTGGCACATAGGTGGCACCCTCTATATAGTTGTTGATTAATGGATTAGTTAACAAACCTACATTTCTATCCCATTCACCATTACTCTTCTTGATACACAATCCAGAGTTCAGCCTCATTGAATTACATTCTCCTCATATACATTCTATACCTTTCCAGCTTCAAGCCTTTGTTCAAACGTATTTCTTCCACCTGGAATGCCCTCCCACCACTCCTTTCCATGTTTTCTTATCTTTACCTAATAGCCTTCTCTTTTATCCCCAGTAGAAGTAACATCTTCCTCCTCTATAATGTTTTATTTGTACTTCTCATATGATACTTATTATTGTGTTATGCAAATTGAACAATGTATTTCCCTACTAAACTACACCCTTAATGAATTTAGGATCCTTAATGAATTCATTCCGCATTGAACACAGCACCTATCACAATCCCCAGCACAAAATAGATGTTGGTATGGTTTAAATATGTTCCCCAAATTTCATGTTTACATATGTCCCCCAAATTTCAGAAACGTAATCCCTAAATTCATATATTGATTTTGTTTGGAGATGAGGACCTTAGAATGTAATTAGGATTAGTTAAGGTTATCAGGGTGAGGACTCCAGGATGGCATTGGTTGGTTTATAAGAAGAGGGAGACCTGAGCTGACACATACTCTTCCTTGCTCACAATTTGATGCCTTCTACCCTGTTATGCTGCAGCAAAAAGGCCTTCACCAGATGCTGGCCTCTCAATCTGGGACTTCCCTGCCTCCAGAATAGAAGGAAATAACTTTCCTTTCTTTATAAGTTACCCAGTCCCTGGCATTTAGTTAGAGCAACAGAAAATGGACTGAAACAATGTTCAGTCAATGTGTAATATATGAATGAAAGACAAGTCGAAGGTAAAAAGAATTATGACTTTCCTACTCACTGTTAAAAATTATAGGGAGTGCTCCAATTCTGTTTAAATCAGGATGTGGTTTCTTGACAATTAAGCCCACTCTGCTATTGAAACATTAAGACACCAGAACATTGCAAATTCAACACTCACATTAAAATGTCTTGGGAGCTTCTATTTTCTAATTTAATGATTCGGTAGAGATGGAGGAAATGTATGTGATGTAAATTTGTTAAAAATTCAGCAACTTGTATTAACTAAATCTCCATCTGCAAGCTTGAAAGCTTCTCTATGATAATATTCTGTTCGATGACCTTTTATGTTTATCCTTTGGAAACTGTGCTTAGACTTCATAGTCCAACTTTCTCATTATCATTTATTTTGACCTCAAGACTCATTTTGCAGCATGCAAGGGAAAACATTTCATGCTAATTAGTTCTCCTTGGTTGTATTCCAAGAGAAATGACAAATTTCACTTTGCTTAAGATGCCTCTGATACTGGTTTCAGCCAACCGAAAAAACCATATATAATTTTAAACTCAGATATTTTTACCCAAGAGAAGAAACTAACATTTTACGCAAGCATTCTTCTAGTGATGAACATCAGTTAGCCACACACAACTTGGAACCCTGGTATTCCATTGTTAACGTAATGAAATATAGAAGTAGTAAAATAGTTTGGAAATAGTATACTAATATTTCAATAAGTTAATTAGAGTCTGACTTTCATCCTTGATTTATTTCAAATAATTAGTTTATTACTAAAGTCTATCTCTATTTGCTCTCTCAGGTTGATTATACACTTAAAGCTTACACAATTAAGGATCATTTTAGTGTTAAAGTTAAATAATTTATTAATGGATCTGTATTCTGAATAGGAAACCTCAGCCATTTGTTTATCCTTTAGGAAGGAGACAAAGAGGTGCAATTACTAATTCTGTTTTAACTCCAAATTTTCTACTGTTCCAAAATTCTTGGAGATGCTTCAGCTTTTTAGAGTTACCCGTTTTCAACAGTGACATTTTCACTGGACTACTGACAAGACATTCTTTTTGGTTGCCAGTGCAGTCCTTCCATATGCTCTTTTACTGTTATTCTATTAAAAATCTCAGATGAAGTAAGTCTACCTCAGCTATTTTCCTTTTAGTGATGTTTTATCACATGGGATATTTGAATACCCTGAGCTCAAATTTTAGTTTTGTCACTAACTCATGTGTTTTGGTTTTGCCAATTTTTCTCTTCAGATTTCCTTGCTAGAATAAGACATTTAACAGACCTATGCTCATTTCCTTATTTATAAAATGAATATAACACATTTACTACATTCAATTTACATCAAACACTTTGTAAAACACAAATTTAACCATACTATTTCTGCTTAAAAGCCACCAATGGCTTCCGGCTGCATACAAGATGAAGACTATACTTGTTAGCTTGGCCAACTGGGTCCTCCTTGATCTGACCATTATTGATCTGTGCAGGTTTTGTATCTGCAAAATGAGTTGCTGCTATTTGCTCACACTACCTAATGCCAATTGTTAACATCTGTTCTCAACTCCACATTCAGTAATGTAAAATTGCTCATGATGGGAGTACTTACATCACAGAAATCTGCAACCAGACAGGTGAGTTGTTAAACATTTCACAGCATGCCACTGGTGGTAGGTATTTCAATCAGAGAAGCAATGATAACACTCCAATAACATCTTATCCAACTCAAAGGAAAAGCCAACATATTTACAATGGCTTGGAATGTTTCACCACTCTGGCCCTGATTACTTCACTACCTTCATCTCCTCTTCTTCCTCTCCACTTCATGTATTCTATTCCAGCGACACTAGTCTGTTTCTTATCCCTCAAATACACCATGCACACTCTCAACTAGAAGACAGCCAGACACATTCTTGCTATTCTTTCTACTTCAAATGCAAATAATCACATGGACTCCTTTTCATCCTTGAAGTCAAATTTCAAATGCCATCTTACAGAAATATCTTGATTAATGCTGCGGCTTACTTTTAATTTGTTCTGATTTATGAAAATCAGAACAAATTCCCTTTTCTTAAGTTCCTGGATACATGTGTAGAACGTGCAGGTTTGTTACATAGGTATACATGTGCCATGGTGGTTTGCTGCACCAATCAACCTGTCATCTAGATTTTAAGCCCTGCATGCATTAGTATATGTCCTAATGCTCTCCCTCCCCTTATCCCCCTCCCCCAACAGGCCCTGCTGTGTGTTGTTCCCTCCTTGTGTCTATATGATCTCATTGCTCAACTCCCACTTAGGAGTGAGAACACATGAGGTATTCCTTCCAAATCTACCTAGAGACCCAAGTATATAACATAAACTGGGGAATTTCTGCTCTGTTTGAATGAAGGCCTGAGGGCCCAGATCCCTGCCTGGTCAGCCTCCTCGCAAAACCAACAGACCACAGTGTAAGAAAGTCTCTGCAATCTTCAATATTCTATGACTTTATGATTTTGTCATTTACCAGATCAGTGAGGTCATGAATAGGCAATCATATAGATGGTAAGCTCATTTACTCAACAAATGTTAAGTGCCTCTGTATTCTAGGTACTATGTCATGTGAAAGGACAAACAGCATGAAAAAGGCATGGAAATGCCAAGATCCAGTCCAGTTGATTCCCTAAGCCATTCTCTCAAGCCTTCTTCTATTCTGCCTTTACCAAGAGATTACATCTAAATATGTATAATACAAATATTATAACCTTTATGTATTGTGGAACCTAGTAAATTAGTGTATTATATTATTTCCATTATAGGAGTAATCGCTACTACTTAAAAAGTTCATTTGCCCAAAGATTTTCAACAATGAAACAAGTAATCTAAATATTACTATCAGATAATCTATGGTAGTTTCCTCGTTATTTTGTTTATTAGAGTGAAGCCAATTTCACTTACACTAAAAAGCAATCACAAATCACTCAAGAAATTCATTGGCTTACAAAGACTATTCAATGAACATTACTTGACCTATTTAGAAAATAAAATGCTAGGCTAAAAAGTAAGTGTCAATTGTTGAAAACAATTCATCTCCTTGGTTTAATTTATTCTTAGAAATTTTTATTTTTTGTATCTATTACAAATGAGATTACTTTCTTGATTTCTTTTCAACTTGTTGGCTATTACTGTATTGAAATGTTACTGATTTTTGTGTGACTTTCTTCTCCTGCCACTTTTTTGAATTTATCAGTTCTAAAAGTTCTTTGGTGGAGGCTTGAGGTTTTTGTATATATAATATTGTGTCATTTTACGAGGCCAACAAACATATGAGAAAAATGTTCATCATCACTGGTCATCAGAGAAATGCAAATCAAAACCACATTGAGATACCATATCACACCAGTAAGAATAGCGATCATTAAAAAATCAGGAGACTACAGATGCAGGAGAGAATGTGGAGAAAAAGAAACACTTTTACACTGTTGGTGGGAACATAAATTAGTTCAACCATTGTGGAAGACAGTGTGGCGATTCCTGAAGGACTTAGAAATAGAAATTCCATTTGACCCAGCAATCCCATTACTGGGTATATACCCAAAGGATTATAAATCAATCTATTATAAAGACACATGCACACATATGTTCATTGTGGTACTATTTACAACAGCAAAGACTTGGAACCAACCCAAACGCCCAATGATGATAGACTAGATAAAGAAAATGTGGCACATATACACCATGGAATTCTACGCAGCCATAAAAAAGGATGAGCTCATGTTCTTTGTAGAGACATGGATGAATCTGGAAACCATCATTCTCAGCAAACTGACACAAGAACAGAAAACCAAATACCACATGTTCTCGCTCATAGGCAAGTGCTGAACAATGAGAACACATCGGCCCAGGGTGGGGAGCATCACACACTGGGGTCTGTTGGGGGATGGCTAAGGGAAGGATAACATGGAGAGAAATGTCAGATATAGGTGACTGGGGATGGAGGCAGCAAACCACCTAGCCAGGTATGTACCTATGAAACAATCCTGCATGACCTGCACATGTACCCCAGAACCTAAAGTACAATAAAAAGAAGATTATGTCATAAGTAAACAGGAACAGTTAAATTACAAACCATTGATGAAATAAATTGAAGACACAAAAATGGAAAGACCCTCCATGTTCACAGATTAGAAGAATATTGTTAAAGTGATCAGATCACACAAAGCAATCTACCCATTCAGTGCAATTCTTATCAAAATACCAATGACATTCTTCACAGAAATAGAAAAATAAATTCTAAAATTTCTATGGAATTAATAGCCAGTTCAATCATATTAAAAAGAACAAACGTGGTGGCATCACACTGTCTCACTTCAAAATACATTACAAACGTATAACAGCTAAAACAGCATGACACTGGTTTTAAAAAGAAAAAACACATGCACCAATGGAACAATAAAAAAGAACACAGAATACAGAGGCAAATCCCCGTACTTACCGCCATCTGATTTTCAACAAAGGTGCCAAGAACATACATTATGGAAATGACACCCTCTTCAATAATTTATGGTGGGGAAACTGAATATTCATATGAAGAAAATAAAACTATACTCTTATCTCTCAACACATACAAAAATCAACTTCAAACGGATTAAAGACTTTAATCTAAAACAATAAACTATGAAACTCCCAGAAGAAAACAGGAAAAAAAAGTCCATGACACTGTTTTGAGCAATGACATTTTTAGGTATTACTTCAGAAGCACAGGGAACAAAAGCAAAAACAGACGAACAGGATTACATCAAAATAAAAAGCATCTGCACAACAAAGGAGACAATCAGTGGAGTGAAAGGACAACTGAAGAATGGGAGAAAATATTTGCAATGCATTAGTTCAAAAGGGGATTAATATCTATAATATACAAGGAACTCAAACATCTCAACACCAAAATAATAATAATAATCAGTAATAATTCAATTTAAGAATGGGTGAATGACCTGAGTAGACATTTTTCTAAAGAAAATGTATAAATGGCCAAAAAATACATGAAAATGCTCAAGAGATCTAAGTATCAGGAAAATGCAAATCACAACCACAATAAGATATCATTTCACCGCAGTTAGAATGACTATTATCAAAGGGACAAAAAATAACAAATGCTGACAAGAATGTGAAGAAAAGGATACTCTTATATACTGTGTATAAATTTACATTCCCACAGTCATGAAAAATGGTATGAAGATTCCTCAGAAAACTAAAAACAATGCTACCATATATTCCAGCAATCCCACTATTGAGGATGTTATCTGAAGGAAAGAAAATCAGAATTTCAAAGAGATATCCATACCCCCATGTTTATTGCAACACTATTCACGATAACCAAAAATCAATCTAAGTACCCATCAGTGGGTGAATGGATTAAAGAAAATGTGGTGCATATGCACGATGGAATACTATGTGACAATAAAAAGAATGAAATTCCTTAATTTGTGGCCATGTGGATGAGCCCAGAGGACATTATGTTAAGCGAAATAAGCCAGGTACAGAAAGAGAAATACCATGCGCTTCCTCACCCATACATGGAAGCCAAACAAGGTGACCTCATAGACATATGGTGATATTTTGTTTTATTGATCTTTGCTTCATTGTACTTTGCAGATATTATGCTTTCTTTTTAAACAAACTGAAGGTTTGTGGCAACCCTGTATAGAACAAGTCTGTCAGCACCATTTTCCATCAGCATGTGCTCACTTCATGTTTCTGTGTAACATTTTGGTAATTTTGAGAATATTTCAAACATTTGTATTATTATATCTGTTATGGTGATCTATAATCAGGAATCTTTAATGTTACTATTGTAATTGTTTGGGGGCACCATGAATTGTGCCCATATAAGGTAGCGAACTTAATAAACACGTGTTCTGACTGCTCCACTACCAGGTGGTCCTCTATCTCTCTCTCTCTCTGCTCAAGTCTTCCTATTTTCTGAGATTCAACAACATTGTAGTTAGGCAAATTTATAACCCTCCCACGGCCTAGCTATTCAACTGAAAGCAACACATGCATGTCTGTCATTTTAAATCAAAAGGTAGAAATAATTAAGTTTAGTGAGGAAAGCATGTCAAAAGCCAGGGTAGACTCAAAGCTAGGCTACTTGCAACAAACAGCCAAGTTGTGAATGCAAAAGAAAAGTTCCTAAAGAAAATTCAAAGTGCTACTCCAGTGAACACAAGAACATTAAGTAAAACAGCCGTATTGCTGATGTAGAGAAAGTTTCAGTGATCTGGATAGAAGATAAAACCAGATATAACATTCCCTATTCCAGAGCAAGATCCTAAATTCTCTTCAATTCTATGAAGAATGAGAGAGATGACAAAGCTGCAGAAGTTTAAAATTAGTAAAGGTTGCTTCTTGAGGCTAAAACAAAGAAGCTGTCTTTAAAATATAAAAGTGCAAGGTGAAGCAGCATGTGCTGATGTAGAAAATGCAGCAAGTTATGCAGAAGATATAGTTAAAGCAATTGATGAAGGTGGCTACATTATACAACACATGTTCAATGTATACAAAACAGCCTCCTATTGGAATAAGATTTCATCTGGGATTTTCATAGCTAAGGAGAAGTCAATGCCTGGCATTAATGTTTCAAAAGATAGACTTACTCTCTTGTTAGGGGATAATGCATTTGTGATTTTAAGTTGAAGTCAATGCTCATTTACCATTCTGAAAATCCTGGAGTCCTTGAGAATTATGCTAAATACATCCTGACTATGCTCTATAAATGAAATAGCAAAGCTTGGATGAGAGCACATCTGTTTATAGCATGGTTTACTGAATATTTTAAGCCCATGGTCAAGACCTACTCCTCAGAAAAAAAGATTCCTTTCAAAATATTACTGCTCATTGACAAGGAATCTAGTCACTCAAGAGTTCTGATGGAGATAAATGTTGTTTTCATACCTGCTAACATAACATTTATTCTGCAGCCCATCAATCAAGAAGCAATTACAACTTTCAGTTCATCTTTAGGAAATGTGTTTCAAAAGCTGATAGGGATTCCTTTAATAGATCTGAGCTAAGCAAATTGAAAATCTTCTGGAAAGTATTCACAATTCTCAATGCCATTAAGAACATTTGTGATTCATGGGAAGAGGTCAATATATCAACATTGACCAGAGTTTGGAAGAAGTGATTGTAATCCTTAGGATTGACTTTGGGGGAATCAGGACTTCCATGGAGGAAGGACTGCAGATGTGGTGGAAACAGCAAGAGAACTAGAAGTGGAGCCTGCAGATGTGACTGAATTGCTATAGTTTCATGATAAAACTTGAAGGGATGATGTGTTGCTTCTACAGATGAGCAAATAAATTGGTTTCTTGAAATGAAATCTGTTCTTGTTGAAGATTCCGTAATGATTGCTTTAATGACAAAAAAAAAAGGATTTAGAATATTCCATTCACTTAGTTAATAAAACAGTGGCAGGGTTTTAAAGGACTGATTCTAATTTTGAAAAAATTATCTACTGTGGGCAAAATGCTATCAAACTCCCTTGCATTCTATGGAGAAATATTTTACGAAAGAAAGAATCCATCCATGTGACAAACTTCATTGTTGTCTTATTTTAAGTAATTGCCACAGCCACCCCAACCTTCATCAACTGCTATACCAATCAGTCAATCATTAGCCACCATTATTAAGGCAAGACCCTTCACCGGCCAAAAGAGATTACAACTCACTGAAGGCTTAGAGGGTTATTATCATTTTGTAGCAATAAAGTATTTTAAAATGAAGGTTCATACAGTTTTTAGATATAATGCTATTGCACACTCAATAGACTACAGTACAGTAGAAATATAACTTCCATATTTACTGGAAAACCAAAATGTTTTAGTGACTTATTTTATTGCAGTGGTCTGGAATAAAACCTCCAGTATCTCTGAAGTATGCCTGTAGAGAATAAAATAATAGATGCTACAGAATGGGAAAAATAGGGAGGAGGCAGGTGATGAAGTCCCCACCCAAATCTCATCTTGAATTCCCATGTGTTGTGGGAGGGACCTGGTTGGAGGTAATTAAATCATGGGGGCAAATCTTTCCTGTGCTATTCTCACAATAATAAGTCTCACAAGATCTGATGGTTTTATAAAAAGGAGTTCCCCTGCACAAGCTCTCTTTGCCTGGTGCCATCCATGTAAAATGTGGCTTGCTCCTTCTTGCCTTCTGCCATGTTCATGAGGCCTCCTAGCCATGTGGAACTGTAAATCCATTAAACCTCTTTCTTTTGTAAATTGTCCAGCCTCTGATGTCTTTATCAGCAGCATGGAAACAGACTAATATAATAGATAAAAAAAAATACAGATAGATAGAATACGTTCCAGTGTTCCATAGCAATAGAGGGTGACCATAGTTAATAATAATTAATTACATATTTTTAAAGCTAGAAGAGAGGATTTTGAATGTTCTCAGCATGAAGAAATAAATGTTTGAGGTGATGAATATACTAATTACACTGATTTGATCATTACACATTGTTTACATGTATGGAAATATCAATTTGTACCCTATAAATATGTGCAACTATTGTGTCAACTAAAAATATGTTTTAAAAGTAAGTTCCCCAACTAGTCTATCAATTTTTATGAAGATCTGGGTTCAAAACGCAAATTTTCCACCGTAATTTTTCTACAAACAAGGAAACCAGGCAGAAGACAGTTATTGTAAGGTTAGAGACATTGAAGGCATGAAATGTGGCAGAAACAGTCAGGTAATTTTTAGAGATATTTGGAATGCAAACTCAGCAAAATTTGATACTTTACTGATTATAGATTACATAGTGCTGGGTGCAGTGACTCACACCTGTAACCTGAGCACTGTGGGAGGCCTAGGAGGGCTGATCATTTGAGGTCAGGAGTTCAAGACCGGCCTGGCCAACATGGCAAAACCCCATCTCTACAAACATTCAAAAATTAGCCTGGCATGGTGGCATATGCCTGTAGTTCCAGCTACTCAGGATGCTGAGGCAGGAGAATCACTTGAACCCAGGAGGCAGAGGTTGTAGCAAGCCAAGATCATGCCACTGCACTCCAGCCTTGGTGACAGAGCAAGATTCTGTCTCAAAATAATAATAACAATTAATAATTAAAAAATAGGATCACAAAGACAAGGAAGAGATCAAGGTTGAATCCCAGTTTTCTTACTTACATAATCAGATAGATCAGATGGTAGTAACTGCTCAGATACACAACACAGAAAAAGCAGATCGTTGAGGCTGAAGAAAGTGATGTCTAGTTTAGACCTTCCCAGTTTTAGCTGATCATAGGACATCAAAGTGAAGTACTGTATCGCAAAATGGCATCCACAGACATTCAGAAATCTCTAGTTCTTTCAATTCTCTGTTTTTACTGTGATGGCACACTATAGAAATAACCATTTTTGAGATCATTTAGTGAAAGCAATTAAATGATAAATGATACATTCAAGCCAAGTGAAAGCCAAGTGATGTTGTAGCAGTTCATTATGTATATATAAAAAAGTTTCATCATGATTTAAAAAGAGAAATGTAGCAGAATTGAGTCATCATAGGGCACACAGTATAGGCATGATGAATTTAAAAGAATCTGGCCTTTAGCAGTAAGCCCCATATCCACAGTGAAGAAACTGAGTTTTTTTAAATTATCTGTTGCATCATCCTGTGTCTGTAGTTTTTATTATATTTAATTGGAATTTTTTGTTTGCATTAATTACAAAAAGCACATAAATATGCACACATATAGGATTTATATCTTTAAAATATCTTATAAGTATAATAGACAAATAAAAGTTATAGCACTTGGGCATATACATGAAATTTTTTCCTCTAAAAGGATTTGATATATTACTCAAGTTAGCAAACCAAATGCCCGAAGATTAAAGTTCAAGACAGATTTAATTTGAAGATGCACTGATAATGATAGAGATCTTTGGAAATCAGATATTTGTTGATGATATTAAAGCCATGAGTCTAGCACTGAGGATACGTATAGAAAAGAAAAAGCCTATTACCGAACCTTGAGGGCTGTCAGCATTCAAAACTGAAACAGTAGAAGTGAGAAGGAGCAGCTGCAATGGTAAGGGGACCGACAAGAAAGTATGGTGTAATAAAAACGAATGAAGGGGACATTTCAAGAATAAAGTAATGGTCCGCAGTTGCAAATGCTCCCATGAGGCCACGTTTGAAAATGACTCGGAATATGATCATCAGCTCTGGCTAAATTCTTCCAGTTCCCAGATAGAGAAACACTTGTTCTCCACCCTCAACCCATTCCTACTTAGGGTATATAAGCTACCAGCTAAATATCAAGTGTCAGATATCACTTACCAGCTAAATATCAAATGAACCTTAATATTAATAATTACTCCCACTGCAGCCTTGTATGCTGGCTCTCATAATGAGTTTGTATTTTTTGTGACCACACCCCAGTACCACCTACCCCTGGTAGCACCAGCTTGATTACTGATGCTCGCCTTCATGACTTCTAATGACTGGTTCTGCTATTCAGCCTACTTTCCAAAACTTTTGCTGTAGGCTGTTTTGGTATTTCCTTTAGTCTGCATCAGATCAATTGGGCTTACATAATTTAGCTGCTGTTCTTACTCATTTTTCTAATACCAATCAGGTATCAATTCCAACACAGAAAATTTGTGTGACCTTCTTTGGTCTTTATAGATCTCTTTTGGATATCTTTTTCTATTAAGATATTTCCAGCTTCCCTGAGTTGTTTTTCCTACTTAATTCCTTTTTCTTTGTTACCAACATCTTGTAATGGTAATGAAAAAATGTCAATAAGGAAACATCTTCAGCAGTATTCAGAATCAAATTATCAATACTGTGTGTTCGTTACATTATATAATTTACACTTTTCTGCATAAAGACATGCTTTTCATAGTTCATTCTACCCTATGCCTTTAAATGTACTTTATTTCAGTGCAACAGCAAAGAGGTGACTGTCGACTAAATTGTACTTTCCATTAAAAAATTAAAAGCCTTTTAAAAGAGAGCAAGATGACATACTTTAGCTTAGACACTGCATTTACTACAGAGTTACTTTTAAAAGCTCATTGTAGAATTTTAAGACTATGTGTGGCTTGTTCGTGGGTCATTAGGGCACACACTGCAGGCTTCAGCAAGGTAATTTTGTAAAACTCCACAAAAGTTAATGAATCCAAGTTTCATTAAATCATTAATTGCATTCAGTGTGAAACTATGTGGTGTTTCTACAATGACTGGAAATGACACCAGTGAAAATGCTGAGAAATTGGGAGGGCTAGTATATGCAAGTTAGCAAAATACAATGTTTTTGTTTCACCGCTTATTGACCTTGCACTCACAGGATTTTAAAGCAGCCTTGGGAGCATCATTTGCTGGGAAATTCCACTGGAGTGAATTTCAAACTATAGAAAAATCCTGCATGATCATTGCCATTTAGATCTGACATACTTCAGACTGCTTCAAACTTGGATATGGTATTGAATCTCTAATTGTGAATTACGTTTATCTTCTTAAGTACCAATAAAATCATGTACAAAAGTCAGAAGAACAATATGTCAGTGTTGGGCTTTTTTTTCATATGCTAGAGAAGAAAAAGTTTTTCTCTATAAGGAGCAATTTCCTGTTTTGTAAAGTGGGACATAAATTCATATTCTGACTACCTGCTTGTGTTTGTGAGGGTCAAATGAAATCACATTCT
The DNA here is from genome assembly GCF_049354715.1 of Callithrix jacchus. NCBI lineage: Eukaryota > Metazoa > Chordata > Mammalia > Primates > Cebidae > Callithrix > Callithrix jacchus. The sequence goes on from NC_133524.1 coordinate 144,058,542, forward strand.
TTTAGAAAGAGGCCCTGAGCATCCCTGCAAGTTCTTGCTGACGATGCCAACCAGCAAGGCTTATCGGTCTCTTGATAGCAAGTTGTTTCTGTGTCTAGTTACATACGCAACTAAGTGGGTCAAGGCAACCACAGTAACAAGTTTAGTCCTGCCATAGTCTGGGAAGTCGAATTCTTCTCTTAAAAGTCCTCAACTCTAAAATCTTCTTTCTCCCACTTTATGTACTAAGGATTCCAAATTTGTTTCTTCAAATCTTCTACATTTCTAGGCCTCATATTCATCTGCCTACTTAATGATTTCCCTGGATGTTCCACAGGTACCTCCATGTCCACCTGTTCAAAACTAAGCTCATCGTCTCCTTTGCTCCCTACTGGGATTTGCTCTTTTTCTACCATCTACCTAATGTTCCTAGTTATAAACAGCACATCATGCTCATTCATTCCTTTCTCATTATCAAGCCCCCCAATACACACATATTCAATTATTCACCATATCCCTTCATTTCTACCCATTTACAACGTCTCCATTCCATTCCTTCTCCTCCTCCATCCTTATTGCCACTAGTCTAATGCCATCATCTTTTTCTGAAATTCCCTTACTTGCCCTAACAAATAGGAAACCCAATCCTATTTTGCAGATTTACACTTGCTTGTCTCTCTACTTGTCCAAAACGCAAAGGATATCACTGGTGTCCGTTTTTCTACTTGTCTCACTAGCATTATCTCTTGCCTTCAGCCTGATACCAGCACTTTATGCTCCAAACTACATATGTGTACATATGTGTGCATATGTACATATATATATATATAAATATGTAATATGCTGGTTTCTAAACTTGGAAAGCTGTTTTTTTTGAGATGGAGTCTGTCACCCAGGCTGGAGTGCAATGGCACAATCTCGGCTCACTGCAAACTCTGCCTCCCAGGTTCAAGGGTTTCTTTCACCTCACTCGACCGCATAACTGGGATTACAAGTACCCACCATCAGGCCAGCTAATTTTTGTATTTTTAGTACAGCCAGGGTTTTGCCTTGTTGACCAGGCTGATCTTGAACTCCTGACCTCAGGTGATCTGCCTGCCCCAGCTTCCCAAAGTGCTGGGATTACAGGCGTGAGCCACAGCACCCAGCCTTGGAAAGCTATTTTATTCTTCCTTGCCATCTATGATGCACCATCCAGATCCTGCTCAAGGAAGGACTTGCTGCCCTAGCTGCCAGGAATTCTATGAGTGGACAATCCTCAACTGGCAGCCCCTTCAAGGACTGCCTCAGCTGCAGAGCGCTGCTTGGTTCAAGGTCACATCCCTTCCTAGATGAAACTCACATCTAATGATCGAGGCAGACACATAAAGATCTGGACACTTTGGCCCAAGAGTGTCAACTTACAACTCTGCAAGGCCATTCCATCTTCAGAGCTCCTTGCATATCCTCCTAGTTGTGTATCACAACCAGGTTTCTTCCTCTGAGTGGGTCTTCTTCTTTCTCCTTCCTTCCATAAGTAATGAACCCAAGTATGGAACTCCTTAGTAAGTAACCTGCATGCACACTGAACTCCAACTCAGAGTCTGCTTCCAAGAATATCCAACCTGTGACACCATCATACTGACCATTTCTTTGAGACAGCCTGCTCTTTCTTTGACCTGTCCTCCTGGTAAATACCTTATGATCCCCTAAGAATCAAAACAAGCATAACTTCTTCTGTTACCGTTTCCTTGAATTTTGTCCTTCACTCCACCCCAACCAGTGTAGTTCATAATTACATAATCCTTCTTTTGTGCTCCCATTATGTTTTATAGAAAATTAGAAAATTCTGTCAATACAGTAATAACAAAGTATTATATAATTTCTTTATCTGCCTGTATCTCTTAATTAGACCTTGTGCTTTCTTCACGTGACAATCTATATCTTGCATGTCTTTATATCGCCAAAATACAGCACAGTTACCGGCCCACTACAGGGTACAATGACTCCTCTCGGGATTACAAATTTCAGTGGAAAATTGGGCAATGACATTTTAGGCAGAATGGATAACTTAGAAAAAGTTATCAAATCATGGCAGTGCATGATGTATTAATGTATCCGTTAATAGTCTTTCATTCAACAAGTATTTTTGAGTCCCTACTATGTAACAATTGCATTTTGTATGGGGCAACAAGATGTACAAGACAGATGTAGCCTTAGCCCTGAGAATTTATCAAAGAAGACAGACACTAACTAAG